>NW_027457114.1:0-178238 GCF_040206685.1 Ascaphus truei | reverse complement strand
TGCGGGGGGAGGGACATTCCCCGTGTCACCCTGCGGGGGGAGGGACATTCCCCGTGTCACCCTGCGGGGGGAGGGACATTCCCCGTGTCACCCTGCGGGGGGAGGGACATTCCCCGTGTCACCCTGCGGGGGGAGGGACATTCCCCGTGTCACCCTGCGGGGGGAGGGACATTCCCCGTGTCACCCTGCGGGGGGAGGGACATTCCCCGTGTCACCCTGCGGGGGGAGGGACATTACCCGTGTCACCCTGCGGGGGGGAGGGACATTCCCCGTGTCACCCTGCGGGGGGAGGGACATTACCCGTGTCACCCTGCGGGGGGGGGGGACATTCCCCGTGTCACCCTGCGGGGGGAGGGACATTCCCCGTGTCACCCTGCGGGGGGGGGGGGACATTCCCCGTGTCACCCTGCGGGGGGAGGGACATTCCCCGTGTCACCCTGCGGGGGGAGGGACATTCCCGTGTCAGCCTGCGGGGGGAGGGACATTCCCGTGTCACCCAGCGGGGGGAGGGACATTCCCCGTGTCACCCTGCGGGGGGAGGGACATTCCCCGTGTCACCCTGCGGGGGGAGGGACATTCCCCGTGTCACCCTGCGGGGGGAGGGACATTCCCCGTGTCACCCTGCGGGGGGAGGGACATTCCCCGTGTCACCCTGCGGGGGGAGGGACATTCCCCGTGTCACCCTGCGGGGGGAGGGACATTCCCCGTGTCACCCTGCGGGGGGAGGGACATTCCCCGTGTCACCCTGCGGGGGGAGGGACATTCCCCGTGTCACCCTGCGGGGGGAGGGACATTCCCCGTGTCACCCTGCGGGGGAGGGACATTCCCCGTGTCACCCTGCGGGGGGAGGGACATTCCCCGTGTCACCCTGCGGGGGGAGGAACATTCCCCGTGTCACCCTGCGGGGGGAGGGACATTCCCCGGTCACCCTGCGGGGGGAGGGAACATTCCCCGTGTCACCCTGCGGGGGGAGGGACATTCCCCGTGTCACCCTGCGGGGGGGGGGCATTCCCCGCGTCACCCTGCGGGGGGAGGGACATTCCCCGCGTCACCCTGCGGGGGGAGGGACATTCCCCGCGTCACCCTGCGGGGGGAGGGACATTCCCCGCGTCACCCTGCGGGGAGAGGGACATTCCCCGCGTCACCCTGCGGGGAGAGGGACATTCCCCGCGTCACCCTGCGGGGGGAGGGGCATTCCCCGTGTCACCCTGCGGGGGGAGGGACATTCCCCGTGTCACCCTGCGGGGGGAGGGACATTCCCCGTGTCACCCTGCGGGGGAGGGACATTCCCCGTGTCACCCTGCGGGGGGAGGGACATTCCCTGTGTCACCCTGCGGGGGGGGGGGACATTCCCCGTGTCACCCTGCGGGGGGAGGGACATTCCCCGTGTCACCCTGCGGGGGGAGGGACATTCCCCGTGTCACCCTGCGGGGGGGAGGGACATTCCCCGTGTCACCCTGCGGGGGGAGGGACATTCCCCGTGTCACCCTGCGGGGGGAGGGACATTCCCCGTGTCAGCCTGCGGGGGAGGGACATTCCCCGTGTCACCCAGCTGGGGGAGGGACATTCCCTGTGTCACCCTGCGGGGGGAGGGACATTCCCGTGTCACCCTGCGGGGGGAGGGACATTCCCCGTGTCACCCTGCGGGAGGGGGGGATTCCCCGTGTCACCCTGCGGGGGGAGGGACATTCCCCGTGTCACCCTGCGGGGGGGGGGGCATTCCCCGCGTCACCCTGCGGGGGGAGGGACATTCCCCGTGTCACCCTGCGGGGGGGGGGCATTCCCCGCGTCACCCTGCGGGGGGAGGGACATTCCCCGCGTCACCCTGCGGGGGGAGGGACATTCCCCGCGTCACCCTGCGGGGGGAGGGACATTCCCCGCGTCACCCTGCGGGGAGAGGGACATTCCCCGCGTCACCCTGCGGGGGGAGGGGCATTCCCCGTGTCACCCTGCGGGGGGAGGGACATTCCCCGTGTCACCCTGCGGGGGGAGGGACATTCCCCGTGTCACCCTGCGGGGGAGGGACATTCCCCGTGTCACCCTGCGGGGGGAGGGACATTCCCCCGTGTCACCCTGCGGGGGGGGGGGACATTCCCCGTGTCACCCTGCGGGGGGAGGGACATTCCCCGTGTCACCCTGCGGGGGGAGGGACATTCCCCGTGTCACCCTGCGGGGGGGAGGGACATTCCCCGTGTCACCCTGCGGGGGGAGGGACATTCCCCGTGTCACCCTGCGGGGGGGGGACATTCCCCGTGTCACCCTGCGGGGGGAGGGACATTCCCCGTGTCACCCTGCGGGGGGAGGGACATTCCCCGTGTCAGCCTGCGGAGGGAGGGACATTCCCCGTGTCACTCAGCTGGGGGAGGGACATTCCCTGTGTCACCCTGCGGGGGGAGGGACATTCCCCGTGTCACCCTGCGGGGGGAGGGACATTCCCCGTGTCACCCTGCGGGGGGAGGGACATTCCCCGTGTCACCCTGCGGGGGGAGGGACATTCCCGTGTCACCCTGCGGGGGGAGGGACATTCCCCGTGTCACCCTGCGGGGAGGGGGGGATTCCCCGTGTCACCCTGCGGGGGGGGGGGGATTCCCCGTGTCACCCTGCGTGGGGAGGGACATTCCCGTTGTCACCCTGCGGGGGGAGGGGCATTCCCCGTGTCACTGCGGGGGAGGGACATTCCCCGTGTCACCCTGCGGGGGGAGGGACATTCCCCGTGTCACCCTGCGGTGGGAGGGACATTCCCTGTGTCACCCTGCGGGGGAGGGACATTCCCTGTGTCACCCTGCAGGGGGAGGGACATTCCCTGTGTCACCCTGCGGGGGGAGGAACATTCCCCGTGTCACCCTGCGGGGGGAGGGACATTCCCCGTGTCACCCTGCGGGTGGGGGGGCATTCCCCGTGTCACCCTGCGGGGGGAGGGACATTCCCTGTGTCACCCTGCGGGGGGAGGGACATTCCCCGTGTCACCCTGCGGGGGGAGGGACATTCCCTGTGTCACCCTGCGGGGGGAGGGACATTCCCTGTGTCACCCTGCGGGGGAGGGACATTCCCTGTGTCACCCTGCAGGGGGAGGGACATTCCCTGTGTCACCCTGCGGGGGAGGGACATTCCCTGTGTCACCCTGCGGGGGGGGGCATTCCCTGTGTCACCCTCCGGGGGGAGGGACATTCCCGTGTCACCCTGCAGGGGGGGGGGACATTCCCTGTGTCACCCTGCGGGGGGAGGGACATTCCCTGTGTCACCCTGTGGGGGGAGGGACATTCCCTGTGTCACCCTGTGGGGGGAGGGACATTCCCTGTGTCACCCTGCGGGGGGAGGGACATTCCCTGTGTCACCCTGTGGGGGGAGGGACATTCCCTGTGGGGGGAGGGACATTCCCTGTGTCACCCTGCGGGGGGGGGGACATTCCCTGTGTCACCCTGCGGGGGGGGGGGGGCATTCCCTGTGTCACCCTGTGGGGGGGGGGGGCATTCCCTGTGTCACCGTGCGGGGGGGCATTCCCTGTGTCACCCTGCGGGGGTGGGGGAGGCATTCCCTGTGTCACCCTGCGGGGGTGGGGGAGGCATTCCCTGTGTCACCCTGCGGGGGGGGGGCATTCCCCGTGTCAGGGTGAAGAAAAAAAGTGCGCACTAATGTTAATAGTGATGTGATGAATATGAATTTAATTAAGTGACCTTTGTAATCAGAGCGTCTGCAGCTGCGGTAGAAGGGAGGGCTCAGGAACCCCCTATGGCTAACAGAGAAAAACACAAAAAACACAGCGCACGACGCTCATAGTGCATTAAAAATTATATTGACATAAAGAATATTAAAGGTGAGTATTAAGCGTACATCAAAATATTGATAAACAGGCAATTTTGGGATAATGTTACCCAACACCACGTGGAAGCCGGATCAGATGTCCTCACATGCGGATGGAGGCTGGTTCCTCTCACACCGGTTCCTGGTCAGGTAAGTGGGGAGTCTTTGTTAGTCCTTGCTCCCAAGAGTGAATCAACACGTTTGCAGCTCTGTCCTCGATCGCTGCATTAGACGAAGCTCCACACCAGCTGAGATCCTCTCTCACTCCCCTCCGTTGGAACGCTTCCGGGTTGGTGACGTCACCGCGGGGTTTCTCGCCGATACTGGCGCCGGTTACACTGGGTATTGCTCGTCGTAGTAAGGCAGTGAAGTTAGGAATAATACTGCTCTAAACTCTTCCAACGCGTTTCGAAACCCGTAGGTCTCTTCATCAGGGACTAAATGTATAAATGGAATTACTTGGGTTTTAAATACCCCACGCCATGACCCCATTGGTTCAATCGGTTAATTTCTCCACCAATGAGAGAGTGGCGGGGGGAATCAAAATACCCGGACTGCACGCCCAATCTGTTGTCATTGACAACATAACAAAAACAAAATGAACTTTATTAACAAGCAAATACATGGACAAAAATAGACATAAACAATAATAAAACGCGATAGGTGATTCTAAAACCAAAGAGAGGAATATTAATGCATAGAAAAAAGTATTAGCAGCATATTGGTAGCACATATAACCTCCCATCATATCACCTTTCTCAAAAGAAAAAGCACGAAAAATAGATTAATATAGACTTGTAGAAATTCTAATTAAAAACACAATAAAAACATGCTAAAGAACGCATGCTGTAATTTGGCATACATAAACAAAAGATGATGTATGCCTTGCACATATGTAAAAGGACATAGAGGCAAAAGTTAAAATGATGGATAATAGAGTTAAAACTAATAGAAAGTTAATATAGTCAGCATAAATCTCAAATCTCATGAGGACAAATCAATATAAAGACCAAATATCTATATCCTCATTTAGACCTCCTGGATGCAGAGTATCGAGTTTATGTATCCAGAAGGTTTCCTGCCTAGATAGTTCTTTGACTCTATCTCCCCCTCTTCTATTCCTTGGTATATACTTAATAGCCTTGAATAGAAGGGAGGAGGGGTCACTGTTGTGACATTGTGCGTAATGTTTGGACAGGCTATGCTTCATATACCCTATTCTAATGTTGCGCAGATGTTCTTGAATGCGAACTTTTAGTGGGCGTTTAGTACGTCCCACGTACAATAGCCGCACGGACACTCTATTAAATATACTACATGGTCTGTGTTACAATAAATAAAATCTTTTATGTCGTAGTTTATTCCAGTTTTACACATAAATGTCTTTTTATCAGGGTGCAAATGCTTGCATACTGAGCACTTCCCACATTTAAAGTTCCCAATAGTTTTACTGTTCAACCATTTTTTATCCTTATTTTGATGTTCTTTGGCTTTATATCACTTGGGGATAGTGTATTCTTTAGGTTTTTTGCCTTTCTATATATAAATTTCGGGAACTTTGAAATGTGAGCACTCAGTAGCGAGTCATTCGAGAGAATAGACCAGTGTTTTTTTTATTATTTTCTCAATCTGCCCTGTCATTGAATTAAAATTAGTGATAAATGACACATTGCATTTTCCCTCATTCTCTTGTAAGCTCTTTATTTTTGTATTCTTTGGCAATAGCATTGTTCTTCTTTCTATTTACCTCACTTTTTTCCAGGTCATTATTTAATTTATCAAGATGATAGCCCCTCTCCACAAATCTCAAGGTCAATTTATTGGCCTGTTCTTCAAAATCTATATCTGTATTACAATTTTTCCTCAGTCTATAATATTGGCCACTTGGTATATTTTTTATCCACGTTTTTTTGTGGTTACTGGTGGCTAGGAGGAGATTATTTGAGTCAACTTCTTTGAAATATGTTCTCGTCACTAACCTCCCTTCATCTGACACCACCAGGCTAAGGTCTAGAAAGTGTATTTCTTTTTGGTGGTCTACATGCGGTGAAGGTTAAATTCCTATCATTGTTGTTTAAATACTTTATAAAGTGACCAACTGAACACTGGTCGCCGTCCATATACACAGAATATCGTCTATGAAACGACGCCATACAATAATATTGTTTCTAAAAGGGTTGTTATTGTATATATAATCATTTTCCCATCCTCCCATATACAGGTTTGCGAAACTGGGGGCAAACCTCGTGCCCATCGCAGTTCCGCAAACCTGCAGAAAAAATTCATCCAAAAACATAAAGTAGTTGTGTTTTAAAATGTAATTTATTGAGTCCACAATAAATTTTCTATTGAGAGGATGTAAATTTACATCGTTCAATAGAAAAGAATTGATGGTTGTGAGGCCTGCCCCATGTGGAATGTTAGTGTATAGGGTCTGCACATCACATGTGAGCCACCTATAGGATTCCTTCCACTCAAAACCTTCCAACAAATTCAACACTGATGTTGAGTCTCTTAAATATGAAGGAAGTTTTGCCACATAGGGTTGGAGGAAGTAGTCCACATATTGGGACAAATGGCAGTCAAACTCTCAATTCCCGATATGATCGGTCTACCGGGTGGATTTATTAAACTTTTATGCGTTTTTGGGAGGTGGTAGAAGATAGCAATTCTTGGACAACTGGAGTATAGGAAATCATATTCGCTTTTTACTATGACATTATTAGTGAGGGCTTCATCTAAAAGACCTTTCAATAGAATTAAAAACTCCCCTGTAGGTTCTTTATTCAATCTTTTGTAGGAGGAGGTGTCGTTAAGAAGTCTGAGGGCCTCCCCCTCATAATCCTTCCTGTTTTGTAACACGACACCTCCCCCCTTATCAGCTTGCCTGATAATTAGGTCCTTGTTTTGTTGTAGGAGTTTTAGAGCGGGGGGGGGAGGGACATTCCCTGTGTCACCCTGCGGGGGGGGAGGGACATTCCCCATGTCACCCTGCGGGGGGAGGGACATTCCCCTGTGTCACCCTGCGGGGGGGAGGGACATTCCCCTGTGTCACCCTGCGGGGGGAGGGACATTCCCGTGTCACCCTGCAGGGGGGGAGGGACATTCCCCATGTCACCCTGCGGGGGGAGGGACATTCCCCGTGTCACCCTGCGAGGGGGGGAGGGACATTCCCCGTGTCACCCTGCGGGGGGAGGGACATTCCCCTGTGTCACCCTGCGGGGGGAGGGACATTCCCCTGTGTCACCCTGCGGGGGGGGGGGGGGACATGCCCCGTGTCAGCAAAGTAGAGTTTCTCCGCCCGGGGAGGAGATGGTGGGCGCTGCATACACTGGGGAGAAACTAGTGCCGCTGGCTCACTTAGAAAGAATGTTTATTGGAATCTGCAATCCATAGAACGCCGCCGCAAGTACCTCGAGGAGGACGCTCTGACGCGTTTCGTGCGCAATGGCACTTTGTCAAAGAGTAGCGTTTCTCCTTGAATGTGCCGGGATTTGTAGTGATTGGCTGCCCGATGCTCCGCCCCCATGCGGCGTCCCTTAGATCTCCAGCGATACATGATCACGGGAGTCTATCGGTGACGTAACGGGGGAGGTAACGCCGGCATTCTCTCTTGGGGCTATAGTTCTTTCTCCTCCTGTGATATAATTCCTGGTAAGGGCAGGTTGCCAAGTGTAATTATGGGTTTTCCCCCACACACACATGCTGTGCAGTGAGGCAGTGAATATAGTGTCATCAGGCTGTGTCCAATTACAGTGACACAGGGGTGGTGCCTGTTGGAATTACTCATTGCACAGCATTTCCTGAATTTAGTTAGTTTCTCTCCCCCTTGAGAGTCTGTCCCAGCAAACTGCCAGGGCTCTGGCAGTGTTTGTGGCCCTCCCCCTGGGAGTGGTGAGGGAGACTATTCCTCTTACTCCACCAGGGAGTAAGGGAAGAGTAGGGACAGCTTCTAGCGCCCTGACTAGGAGTGGTGTGGGAGACTATTCCTCTTACTCCACCAGGGAGTAAGGGAAGAGTAGGGACAGCTTCTAGCGCCCTGACTAGGAGTGGTGTGGGAGACTATTCCTCTTACTCCACCAGGGAGTAAGGGAAGAGCAGGGACAGCTTCTAGCGCCCTGACTAGGAGTGGTGAGGGAGACTATTCCTCTTACTCCACCAGGGAGTAAGGGAAGAGCAGGGACAGCTTCTAGCGCCCTGACTAGGAGTGGTGATGGAGACTATTCCTCTTACTCCACCAGGGAGTAAGGGAAGAGTAGGGACAGCTTCTAGCGCCCTGACTAGGAGTGGTGTGGGAGACTATTCCTCTTACTCCACCAGGGAGTAAGGGAAGAGCAGGGACAGCTTCTAGCGCCCTGACTAGGAGTGGTGAGGGAGACTATTCCTCTTACTCCACCAGGGAGTAAGGGAAGAGCAGGGACAGCTTCTAGCGCCCTGACTAGGAGTGGTGATGGAGACTATTCCTCTTACTCCACCAGGAGTAAGGGAAGAGTAGGGACAGCTTCTAGCGCCCTGACTAGGAGTGGTGTGGGAGACTATTCCTCTTACTCCACCAGGGAGTAAGGGAAGAGCAGGGACAGCTTCTAGCGCCCTGACTAGGAGTGGTGAGGGAGACTATACTCCTTACTCCACCAGGGAGTAAGAGAAGAGCAGGGACAGCTTCTAGCGCCCTGACTAGGAGTGGTGTGGGAGACTATACTCCTTACTCCACCAGGGAGTAAGGGAAGAGCAGGGACAGCTTCTAGCGCCCTGACTAGGAGTGGTGTGGGAGACTATTCCTCTTACTCCACCAGGGAGTAAGGGAAGAGCAGGGACAGCTTCTAGCGCCCTGACTAGGAGTGGTGTGGGAGACTATTCCTCTTACTCCACCAGGGAGTAAGGGAAGAGCAGGGACAGCTTCTAGCGCCCTGACTGGGAGTGGTGTGGGAGACTATTCCTCTTACTCCACCAGGGAGTAAGGGAAGAGCAGGGACAGCTTCTAGCGCCCTGACTGGGAGTGGTGTGGGAGACTATTCCTCTTACTCCACCAGGGAGTAAGGGAAGAGCAGGGACAGCTTCTAGCGCCCTGACTAGGAGTGGTGTGGGAGACTATTCCTCTTACTCCACCAGGGAGTAAGGGAAGAGCAGGGACAGCTTCTAGCACCCTGACTAGGAGTGGTGTGGGAGACTATTCCTCTTACTCCACCAGGGAGTAAGGGAAGAGCAGGGACAGCTTCTAGCGCCCTGACTAGGAGTGGTGTGGGAGACTATTCCTCTTACTCCACCAGGGAGTAAGGGAAGAGCAGGGACAGCTTCTAGCGCCCTGACTAGGAGTGGTGTGGGAGACTATTCCTCTTACTCCACCAGGGAGTAAGAGAAGAGCAGGGACAGCTTCTAGCGCCCTGACTAGGAGTGGTGTGGGAGACTATTCCTCTTACTCCACCAGGGAGTAAGGGAAGAGCAGGGACAGCTTCTAGCGCCCTGACTAGGAGTGGTGTGGGAGACTATTCCTCTTACTCCACCAGGGAGTAAGGGAAGAGCAGGAACAGCTTCTAGCGCCCTGACTAGGAGTGGTGAGGGAAACTATTCCTCTTACTCCACCAGGGAGTAAGGGAAGAGCAGGGACAGCTTCTAGCGCCCTGACTAGGAGTGGTGTGGGAGACTATACTCCTTACTCCACCAGGGAGTAAGGGAAGAGCAGGGACAGCTTCTAGCGCCCTGACTAGGAGTGGTGTGGGAGACTATTCCTCTTACTCCACCAGGGAGTAAGGGAAGAGCAGGGACAGCTTCTAGCGCCCTGACTGGGAGTGGTGTGGGAGACTATTCCTCTTACTCCACCAGGGAGTAAGGGAAGAGCAGGGACAGCTTCTAGCGCCCTGACTAGGAGTGGTGTGGGAGACTATTCCTCTTACTCCACCAGGGAGTAAGGGAAGAGCAGGGACAGCTTCTAGCACCCTGACTAGGAGTGGTGTGGGAGACTATTCCTCTTACTCCACCAGGGAGTAAGGGAAGAGCAGGGACAGCTTCTAGCGCCCTGACTAGGAGTGGTGTGGGAGACTATTCCTCTTACTCCACCAGGGAGTAAGAGAAGAGCAGGGACAGCTTCTAGCGCCCTGACTAGGAGTGGTGTCCAGGGACTTCCTTCGGGTGGCAACCTGAGATGAGCGGCTGGGAGAGCGGCTGCATGATGGGCAGTCTGCCAGTATTGGAAAGAATAAAGTATAGCTTTGATAAAGAACTCTTCTTGCCTGAGCCTGGAGTCATTCAGAGAGAGGCTGCACATAGAGGTTCTCTGTCAGAGACTCCTCCCTACAACACTGGGGGTCTGGGAGAGATGGAGGTGCTGTACCAATAGTGAGTCTGAATCAGCCATACCTCGAAAGCCAGTCCTGATGATATCCCCCATACCACTGCGGGTGACTCAGGAGTCCTGTAAGCCAGCAGGTGCACCACACTATACCACATGTAACCAGGGTCAGTTTCCTCATGATAGGGCCCACATGAGATTTGGGGGCGGGTGGTGTCACGGGAGACCAGGCCCAATTCACATTTATATTTAAGGGATCAGTCACAAGGCAAAACAGGCAGTAAAATAAATTGCGGTTTATTCGGACAAGACCTCGGAAACACACAGAAATACAAGAAACAGAGAATATACACACTTACGGGGGTCTGGGGAAGAGATCTACCCTTTCCTAGTTGCAAGGCGCCTGTTCAGGAAAGGCTTACCTTGATAGGACCTTGGGCTCCTGGACCGAAATCCAGCCTGCTGGCTAGGCCTCCCCATGCTTCCAGGTGTGAATAGCTCTTTCACAGAAGCATCAGAAGGGAGAGGCCTGCCAGAGGCTGCTTGTCTTCAGACCTCCACCAGGAACAAGAGAGAGAGAGATGCTTTTACAGCACGCTCTTATATAGGCTGAAATCCTATCTAAATCATTGAGGAGAGTAATAGCCAATTAACGCAGGGATTGAAATTACGCATTCCCTGATAGGAGGGATAAATTCAAAACTTGCCAATAGAAACCTTGCTTATCAGTTCTGACATCCAGAGCCGTTTTCTTTTTCCCTGGCTCCGTGGTGTCTAGTAAAACAAAGACATCCCAATCTGAATATCCTGCTCGCCAAATGGTTTCCCCCCTCTGCCATTCCTCTCCTCTTTGAACTATGGAATCTATGCAAACTAGCCAGCATATTAACCATATGCCTGTGCTTTCTGTATAGAACCTTATAGTAAACATTAAAACACAATATAAAGTACACTTCCTTACAGAATATACTCTGGGGAACCTTATACTTATAAGGGAAATAAATTGGGGAGATTTGGGCTTTGAATCCCTATCTGAACTGGGGCATGGAAATGCTAATCCACATGTAATTCACATGCTAATTCACACTGCCTTTTGTCACCAACCTGGGTTTAAATCACAGGACAAACACAATGCATTGGAGTTTTAAAACACAGAGAACCAACATTTGGACACAAGAGCTGACACTCTCAGCCCATACCATATGGTTTCAGGGGCAGCCAGCCGGGCTCCCCCTTTATTAAGGAAGGCCGACACAGCCTATCGTCACACCTCCCCCCTCAATTATGAAGGCGCCAGGACAGTCACCATCATCAGGTAGCTTGCTGAGCCTGAAAAAATTGAGGTTGCCAGGAAGAAACGGAGTCCATTTGGCTGGTTAAGTCCTTCAGCATGGTGGGACCCCTTGCCTCCATAGTCCAAGTTCAACAGGGCAAGGATCCGCTGCAGACATTGAAATGCTGGTCCACATTCTGGGAACCAGGCTGCCAGCACCACTGCCCTCTGGTCAATCACCTTAGTCCGGGGGTCAGTTAGAACACTGTAGTGGGTCAATAAATCCCTATAGTACCCTTGTATGTCCCTGACCTCCCTCTCTATCCGTTCCCTCTCCATCATGACACTGTACTCAGTCTGATGGTGGGGCTGCTGACCCCCGGGGTCTACCGGGCGATCAGTACACTGGGTCCTGCTTGGCTCACCCTTAGCAGGGACCCTCGGTCTCCCTAACGCCTCTCGCTTCCACTCCCAGAGGGGAGCTGCGAGCTGGGGAGCTGTCTCCCCTTGCTCCACGGAGCCTGCCCTAAACCTCCAAGGAACCACTATCTGGCCCCTTGCTGTCTCTGAACTAGCAGGAGACCCAGGGGCTGGTACCCAGGCAAAATGCCTACTATCGTCCGCAGGCAAATCAGCATCTGCCTGCACCATCTCCTGGTACCACTCACTGAGCTCCGGTAGTTCCCTGTCTGTCACACAGTCAGAAAAAAGGTCAGAGTGGGGAACATTATACACATGGGGACACTGGTCGGGCATGGTCTGACTTACCTGCCTGGTCCCTTCGAGGTCCTCCATGCATGTGGGCTCCAAATGTTGGGGAGCATAAACAAATTTGGTGGGCATCGGTGCCGACTGCACCTCTGCCTGGGCAACTGCCCAACTGTGGCTCTCTGTGACTGCGGTCACAAGAGCATCCTCTTTATGTACCATCACCGGTCCCCCTGTCTCTGGGAACCGGTGCCTGGGCCAGACCCTATCAGGCTGCCCAGGAAGTACCTTGTTGCAGGGGACCCCCAGGCCGATAGCCTGCTGATTGCCTGGGACCCCTGGATGCACAAACAAATCTTTGTGGACCGGTTGTTCCTCCTGCCTGATGGCTGTAGACTGCTGCTCATCTGGAAGCTCCATAGCTGTGTCGCTGGCAGGGGCTGCAGGGATCGCTGACTGTGTCTTTTCCTGGAGCTGCTGCACGGCTGCTGGCTGCTTGAGTTCAGGGGACAGCATCTCACCGGTCGTCTTCTCTGTAGCTGGGGAACGTTGCCCCAGACTGGGGTTACTGGATCGGGGGGCACCAGGAATTGCAGCGGGGGTCACTACCCGCTTCTCTGCCTGTGGCGATGCTGGCACACAGTTGGTCGCCATTTTGGTGGCCATGAGGCATGGCACCCGCGTGGCACCATCCTCCGCCATCATGGTGGCTTGCAGGGAGGCACGATCCCCAGCATCAGCTTGGCTGATCTCTCCCTCAGCCACATCGGTGTTCACTTGACACTCTGGGAATAGAGTGTCAGCTCTGGGGAGTGCCTGAGTCACTGGCACACCGGCAGGGGTTGGGACCCGCTTCTCTGCCTGTGGCCATGCTGGCACACAGCTGGTCGCCATTTTGGCGGCCATGAGGCAGGGCACCCGCGTGGCACCATCCTCCATCATGGTGGCTTGCAGGGAGGCACGATCCCCAGCATCAGCATGGCTGATCTCTCCCTCAGCCACATTGGCATTCAACTGACACTCTGGGACTAGAGTGTCAGCTCCTGGGACTACCCGGCTCACAGGCGCACCCGTGGGGTTAAGACCCACTTCTCGGACTGTGCCCATGCCGGCACACAGCCCTCCACCACTGGGGTGGACATGAGGCAGGGCCCCAGGGTGGGGCCCTCCTCAGCCAGCACGGTGGCTTTCATGGGGATACACTCTCCGGCGTCAGCGCGGCTGATTTCTCCCTCGGCTCCTTTTGTTCTCAGCTGACTCTCTGATACTAGAGTGTCAGCTCTTGGGAGTGCCCGATTCACGGCCCTCCTGCGGGGGTTAAAGACCCGCTTCTCTGACTGTGGCCATGCCGGCACACAGTCCTCCAACCACTGGGGTGGACCCAAGGCAGGGCACCAGAGTGGTACCCTCAGCCTGCACAGAGGCTTCCCTGCGGGCAGCATCACTGGACTCAGTGCAGCTGCCCTCTCCAGCAACTCCCTTGGCGCTAAGCTGCTCCCTCCCCTGCTCTGAGACTAGAGGGGGTGCAACTACCGATGGCACTAGCTCCACCGGCACACCTGCGGAGTTCTGGACCTGCTGCTTGGGATGTGTCTTGTGGGACACACAGCCCTCCACCATCTGGGTGGATGCAGCACCGGTCGCCCTTCCGGGGACCACGAGGCATGGTGCCGGGGTGGCACCATCCTCAGCCAGTACGGTGGCTTTCAGGGAGGCAAGATCCCCAGCATCAGCATGGCTGATCACTCCCTCTGCCACCTTGGCCTTCAGCTGACTCTCCCGGAGGAGAGTGTCAGCTCTGGGGAGTGCCTGATTCACTGGCACTCCTGCGGGGTTTACGACCCGCTTCTGGGACTGTGCCCCCGTGGACACACCATCTGCCGCCTGGGCGCTCAGTACCACGGCCCAGGTTGCTCCAGCCCTCTCCCCAGGTGGGAGGAGGGCAATGCGTCCCGCAACGCGCTCTACTACTGGGCAGAACTGCATCCTCTGCTTTACCGTCGCGTTCGGACACAACCGGTCATAGAGTGTTAGCAGTTCGCATACCGTGGTAAGAACGGCTTCAGGGGGAGCCACAGGAGGGTTGAGGTCCCCCTCCAAGACACTCTTGAGGGGCTCGCTCTCCGGGCTCACTGTCCCGCCGGTAGTGGCTAGGACCACTACCCCAGGAGTGCAGTCAGCCCTGCGGGCTTCATGCCACTCCAAGTCCTGGCATAGGACTGCCATGGGTCTGCCGTGGGTAGGCAACCCATACTTCTCACACCGGCCAATCACAGATGCATGATCCCAGGACACATACCTTCCTGTTGGGGACCACATCTTCTCCTTTCAGGCACTAATAACCTAAGTGACACTGAACAGTGTGATTCCCTGCTTTGTATAGCGTGTTTTCCGAAACTACTTGTTTTGAGAGCTTGCAATCCACAAGCTCACTTTGTCCTATAATTCCCCGCAGGAAGTTATAGTGCAAAGCCCTATGATCCCACCGCTGCCACCAGAAAATAAGCCTGTCACGGGAGACCAGGCCCAATTCACATTTATATTTAAGGGATCAGTCACAAGGCAAAACAGGCAGTAAAATAAATTGCGGTTTATTCGGACAAGACCTCGGAAACACACAGAAATACAAGAAACAGAGAATATACACACTTACGGGGGTCTGGGAAGAGATCTACCCTTTCCTAGTTGCAAGGCGCCTGTTCAGGAAAGGCTTACCTTGATAGGACCTTGGGCTCCTGGACCGAAATCCAGCCTGCTGGCTAGGCCTCCCCATGCTTCCAGGTGTGAATAGCTCTTTCACAGAAGCATCAGAAGGGAGAGGCCTGCCAGAGGCTGCTTGTCTTCAGACCTCCACCAGGAACAAGAGAGAGAGAGATGCTTTTACAGCACGCTCTTATATAGGCTGAAATCCTATCTAAATCATTGAGGAGAGTAATAGCCAATTAACGCAGGGATTGAAATTACGCATTCCCTGATAGGAGGGATAAATTCAAAACTTGCCAATAGAAACCTTGCTTATCAGTTCTGACATCCAGAGCCGTTTTCTTTTTCCCTGGCTCCGTGGTGTCTAGTAAAACAAAGACATCCCAATCTGAATATCCTGCTCGCCAAATGGTTTCCCCCCTCTGCCATTCCTCTCCTCTTTGAACTATGGAATCTATGCAAACTAGCCAGCATATTAACCATATGCCTGTGCTTTCTGTATAGAACCTTATAGTAAACATTAAAACACAATATAAAGTACACTTCCTTACAGAATATACTCTGGGGGGGGAGGGACATTACCCGTGTCACCCTGCGGGGGGGAGGGACATTCCCCGTGTCACCCTGCGGGGGGAGGGACATTACCCGTGTCACCCTGCGGGGGGGAGGGACATTCCCCGTGTCACCCTGCGGGGGGAGGGACATTACCCGTGTCACCCTGCAGGGGGGGAGGGACATTCCCCGTGTCACCCTGCGGGGGGGGGGGACATTCCCCGTGTCACCCTGCGGGGGGAGGGACATTCCCCGTGTCACCCTGCGGGGGGGGGGGGACATTCCCCGTGTCACCCTGCGGGGGGAGGGACATTCCCCGTGTCACCCTGCGGGGGGGGGGACATTCCCCGTGTCAGCCTGCGGGGGGAGGGACATTCCCCGTGTCACCCAGCGGGGGGAGGGACATTCCCCGTGTCACCCTGCGGGGGGAGGGACATTCCCCGTGTCACCCTGCGGGGGGAGGGACATTCCCCGTGTCACCCTGCGGGGGAGGGACATTCCCCGTGTCACCCTGCGGGGGGAGGGACATTCCCCGTGTCACCCTGCGGGGGGAGGGACATTCCCCGTGTCACCCTGCGGGGGGAGGGACATTCCCCGTGTCACCCTGCGGGGGGAGGGACATTCCCCGTGTCACCCTGCGGGGGGAGGGACATTCCCGTGTCACCCTGCGGGGGGAGGGACATTCCCCGTGTCACCCTGCGGGGGGGGGGGATTCCCCGTGTCACCCTGCGGGGGGGGGGGATTCCCCGTGTCACCCTGCGTGGGGAGGGACATTCCCGTTGTCACCCTGCGGGGGGAGGGGCATTCCCCGTGTCACTGCGGGGGAGGGACATTCCCCGTGTCACCCTGCGGGGGGAGGGACATTCCCCGTGTCACCCTGCGGGGGGGGGGGGGCATTCCCCGTGTCACCCTGCGGGGGGAGGGACATTCCCTGTGTCACCCTGCGGGGGGAGGGACATTCCCCGTGTCACCCTGCGGGGGGAGGGACATTCCCTGTGTCACCCTGCGGGGGGAGGGACATTCCCTGTGTCACCCTGCGGGGGAGAGACATTCCCTGTGTCACCCTGCAGGGGGAGGGACATTCCCTGTGTCACCCTGCGGGGGAGGGACATTCCCTGTGTCACCCTGCGGGGGGGGGCATTCCCTGTGTCACCCTCCGGGGGGAGGGACATTCCCGTGTCACCCTGCAGGGGGGGGGACATTCCCTGTGTCACCCTGCGGGGGGAGGGACATTCCCTGTGTCACCCTGTGGGGGGAGGGACATTCCCTGTGTCACCCTGTGGGGGGAGGGACATTCCCTGTGTCACCCTGCGGGGGGAGGGACATTCCCTGTGTCACCCTGTGGGGGGAGGGACATTCCCTGTGTCACCCTGTGGGGGGAGGGACATTCCCTGTGTCACCCTGCGGGGGGGGGGGACATTCCCTGTGTCACCCTGCGGGGGGGGGGGGCATTCCCTGTGTCACCCTGTGGGGGGGGGGGGCATTCCCTGTGTCACCGTGCGGGGGGGCATTCCCTGTGTCACCCTGCGGGGGTGGGGGAGGCATTCCCTGTGTCACCCTGCGGGGGTGGGGGAGGCATTCCCTGTGTCACCCTGCGGGGGGGGGGGCATTCCCCGTGTCAGGGTGAAGAAAAAAAGTGCGCAACTAATGTTAATAGTGATGTGATGAATATGAATTTAATTACGTGACCTTGGTAATCAGAGCGTCTGCAGCTGCGGTAGAAGGGAGGGCTCAGGAACCCCCTATGGCTAACAGAGAAAAACACAAAAAACACAGCGCACGACGCTCATAGTGTATTAAAAATTATATTGACATAAAGAATATTAAAGGTGAGTATTAAGCGTACATCAAAATATTGATAAACAGGCAATTTTGGGATAATGTTACCCAACACCACGTGGAAGCCGGATCAGATGTCCTCACATGCGGATGGAGGCTGGTTCCTCTCACACCGGTTCCTGGTCAGGTAAGTGGGGAGTCTTTGTTAGTCCTTGCTCCCAAGAGTGAATCAACACGTTTGCAGCTCTGTCCTCGATCGCTGCATTAGACGAAGCTCCACACCAGCTGAGATCCTCTCTCACACCCCTCCGTTGGAACGCTTCCGGGTTGGTGACGTCACCGCGGGGTTTCTCGCCGATACTGGCGCCGGTTACACTGGGTATGCTCGTCGTAGTAAGGCAGTGAAGTTAGGAATAATACTGCTCTAAACTCTTCCAACGCGTTTCGAAACCCGTAGGTCTCTTCATCAGGGTATAAATGTATAAATGGAATTACTTGGGTTTTAAATACCCCACGCCATGACCCCATTGGTTCAATCGGTTAATTTCTCCACCAATGAGAGAGTGGCGGGGGGGAATCAAAATACCCGGACTGCACGCCCAATCTGTTGTCATTGACAACATAACAAAAACAAAATGAACTTTATTAACAAGCAAATACATGGACAAAAATAGACATAAACAATAATAAAACGCGATAGGTGATTCTAAAACCAAAGAGAGGAATATTAATGCATAGAAAAAAGTATTAGCAGCATATTGGTAGCACATATAACCTCCCATCATATCACCTTTCTCAAAAGAAAAAGCACGAAAAATAGATTAATATAGACTTGTAGAAATTCTAATTAAAAACACAATAAAACATGCTAAAGAACGCATGCTGTAATTTGGCATACATAAACAAAAGATGATGTATGCCTTGCACATATGTAAAAGGACATAGAGGCAAAAGTTAAAATGATGGATAATAGAGTTAAAACTAATAGAAAGTTAATATAGTCAGGCATAAATCTCAAATCTCATGAGGACAAATCAATATAAAGACCAAATATCTATATCCTCATTTAGACCTCCTGGATGCAGAGTATCGAGTTTATGTATCCAGAAGGTTTCCTGCCTAGATAGTTCTTTGACTCTATCTCCCCCTCTTCTATTCCTTGGTATATACTTAATAGCCTTGAATAGAAGGGAGGAGGGGTCACTGTTGTGACATTGTGCGTAATGTTTGGACAGGCTATGCTTCATATACCCTATTCTAATGTTGCGCAGATGTTCTTGAATGCGAACTTTTAGTGGGCGTTTAGTACGTCCCACGTACAATAGGCCGCACGGACACTCTATTAAATATACTACATGGTCTGTGTTACAATAAATAAAATCTTTTATGTCGTAGTTTATTCCAGTTTTACACATAAATGTCTTTTTATCAGGGTGCAAATGCTTGCATACTGAGCACTTCCCACATTTAAAGTTCCCAATAGTTTTACTGTTCAACCATTTTTTATCCTTATTTTGATGTTCTTTTGGCTTTATATCACTTGGGGATAGTGTATTCTTTAGGTTTTTTGCCTTTCTATATATAAATTTCGGGAACTTTGAAATGTGAGCACTCAGTAGCGAGTCATTCGAGAGAATAGACCAGTGTTTTTTTTATTATTTTCTCAATCTGCCCTGTCATTGAATTAAAATTAGTGATAAATGACACATTGCATTTTCCCTCATTCTCTTGTAAGCTCTTTATTTTTGTATTCTTTGGCAATAGCATTGTTCTTCTTTCTATTTACCTCACTTTTTCCAGGTCATTATTTAATTTATCAAGATGATAGCCCCTCTCCACAAATCTCAAGGTCAATTTATTGGCCTGTTCTTCAAAATCTATATCTGTATTACAATTTTTCCTCAGTCTATAATATTGGCCACTTGGTATATTTTTTATCCACGTTTTTTTGTGGTTACTGGTGGCTAGGAGGAGATTATTTGAGTCAACTTCTTTGAAATATGTTCTCGTCACTAACCTCCCTTCATCTGACACCACCAGGCTAAGGTCTAGAAAGTGTATTTCTTTTTGGTGGTCTACATGCGTGAAGGTTAAATTCCTATCATTGTTGTTTAAATACTTTATAAAGTGACCAACTGAACACTGGTCGCCGTCCCATATACACAGAATATCGTCTATGAAACGACGCCATACAATAATATTGTTTCTAAAAGGGTTGTTATTGTATATATAATCATTTTCCCATCCTCCCATATACAGGTTTGCGAAACTGGGGGCAAACCTCGTGCCCATCGCAGTTCCGCAAACCTGCAGAAAAAATTCATCCAAAAACATAAAGTAGTTGTGTTTTAAAATGTAATTTATTGAGTCCACAATAAATTTTCTACTGAGAGGATGTAAATTTACATCGTTCAATAGAAAAGAATTGATGGTTGTGAGGCCTGCCCCATGTGGAATGTTAGTGTATAGGGTCTGCACATCACATGTGAGCCACCTATATGATTCCTTCCACTCAAAACCTTCCAACAAATTCAACACTGATGTTGAGTCTCGTAAATATGAAGGAAGTTTTGCCACATAGGGTTGGAGGAAGTAGTCCACATATTGGGACAAATTGGCAGTCAAACTCTCAATTCCCGATATGATCGGTCTACCGGGTGGATTTATTAAACTTTTATGCGTTTTTGGGAGGTGGTAGAAGATAGCAATTCTTGGACAACTGGAGTATAGGAAATCATATTCGCTTTTTACTATGACATTATTAGTGAGGGCTTCATCTAAAAGACCTTTCAATAGAATTAAAAACTCCCCTGTAGGGTCTTTATTCAATCTTTTGTAGGAGGAGGTGTCGTTAAGGAGTCTGAGGGCCTCCCCCTCATAATCCTTCCTGTTTTGTAACACGACACCTCCCCCCTTATCAGCTTGCCTGATAATTAGGTCCTTGTTTTGTTGTAGGAGTTTTAGAGCGGGGGGGGGGAGGGACATTCCCTGTGTCACCCTGCGGGGGGGGAGGGACATTCCCCATGTCACCCTGCGGGGGGAGGGACATTCCCCTGTGTCACCCTGCGGGGGGGAGGGACATTCCCCTGTGTCACCCTGCGGGGGGAGGGACATTCCCCGTGTCACCCTGCAGGGGGGGAGGGACATTCCCCATGTCACCCTGCGGGGGGAGGGACATTCCCCGTGTCACCCTGCGAGGGGGGGAGGGACATTCCCCGTGTCACCCTGCGGGGGGAGGGACATTCCCCTGTGTCACCCTGCGGGGGGAGGGACATTCCCCTGTGTCACCCTGCGGGGGGAGGGACATTCCCCTGTGTCACCCTGCGGGGGGAGGGACATTCCCGTGTCAGCAAAGTAGAGTTTCTCCGCCCGGGGAGGAGATGGTGGGCGCTGCATACACTGGGGAGAAACTAGTGCCGCTGGCTCACTTAGAAAGAATGTTTATTGGAATCTGCAATCCATAGAACGCCGCCGCAAGTACCTCGAGGAGGACGCTCTGACGCGTTTCGTGCGCAATGGCACTTTGTCAAAGAGTAGCGTTGTCCTTGAATGTGCCGGGATTTGTAGTGATTGGCTGCCCGATGCTCCGCCCCCATGCGGCGTCCCTTAGATCTCCAGCGATACATGATCACGGGAGTCTATCGGTGACGTAACGGGGGAGGTAACGCCGGCATTCTCTCTTGGGGCTATAGTTCTTTCTCCTCCTGTGATATAATTCCTGGTAAGGGCAGGTTGCCAAGTGTAATTATGGGTTTTCCCCCACACACACATGCTGTGCAGTGAGGCAGTGAAGATAGTGTCATCAGGCTGTGTCCAATTACAGTGACACAGGGGTGGTGCCTGTTGGAATTACTCATTGCACAGCATTTCCTGAATTTAGTTAGTTTCTCTCCCCCTTGAGAGTCTGTCCCAGCAAACTGCCAGGGCTCTGGCAGTGTTTGTGGCCCTCCCCCTGGGAGTGGTGAGGGAGACTATTCCTCTTACTCCACCAGGGAGTAAGGGAAGAGCAGGGACAGCTTCTAGCGCTCTGACTAGGAGTGGTGAGGGAGACTATTCCTCTTACTCCACCAGGGAGTAAGGGAAGAGTAGGGACAGCTTCTAGCGCCCTGACTAGGAGTGGTGTGGGAGACTATTCCTCTTACTCCACCAGGGAGTAAGGGAAGAGCAGGGACAGCTTCTAGCGCCCTGACTAGGAGTGGTGATGGAGACTATTCCTCTTACTCCACCAGGGAGTAAGGGAAGAGTAGGGACAGCTTCTAGCGCCCTGACTAGGAGTGGTGTGGGAGACTATTCCTCTTACTCCACCAGGGAGTAAGGGAAGAGCAGGGACAGCTTCTAGCGCCCTGACTAGGAGTGGTGAGGGAGACTATACTCCTTACTCCACCAGGGAGTAAGAGAAGAGCAGGGACAGCTTCTAGCGCCCTGACTAGGAGTGGTGTGGGAGACTATACTCCTTACTCCACCAGGGAGTAAGGGAAGAGCAGGGACAGCTTCTAGCGCCCTGACTAGGAGTGGTGTGGGAGACTATTCCTCTTACTCCACCAGGGAGTAAGGGAAGAGCAGGAACAGCTTCTAGCGCCCTGACTAGGAGTGGTGAGGGAGACTATTCCTCTTACTCCACCAGGGAGTAAGGGAAGAGCAGGGACAGCTTCTAGCGCCCTGACTAGGAGTGGTGTGGGAGACTATTCCTCTTACTCCACCAGGGAGTAAGGGAAGAGCAGGGACAGCTTCTAGCGCCCTGACTGGGAGTGGTGTGGGAGACTATTCCTCTTACTCCACCAGGGAGTAAGGGAAGAGCAGGGACAGCTTCTAGCGCCCTGACTGGGAGTGGTGTGGGAGACTATTCCTCTTACTCCACCAGGGAGTAAGGGAAGAGCAGGGACAGCTTCTAGCGCCCTGACTAGGAGTGGTGTGGGAGACTATTCCTCTTACTCCACCAGGGAGTAAGGGAAGAGCAGGGACAGCTTCTAGCGCCCTGACTAGGAGTGGTGTGGGAGACTATTCCTCTTACTCCACCAGGGAGTAAGGGAAGAGCAGGGACAGCTTCTAGCGCCCTGACTAGGAGTGGTGTGGGAGACTATTCCTCTTACTCCACCAGGGAGTAAGGGAAGAGCAGGGACAGCTTCTAGCGCCCTGACTAGGAGTGGTGTGGGAGACTATTCCTCTTACTCCACCAGGGAGTAAGAGAAGAGCAGGGACAGCTTCTAGCGCCCTGACTAGGAGTGGTGTGGGAGACTATTCCTCTTACTCCACCAGGGAGTAAGGGAAGAGCAGGGACAGCTTCTAGCGCCCTGACTAGGAGTGGTGTGGGAGACTATACTCCTTACTCCACCAGGGAGTAAGGGAAGAGCAGGGACAGCTTCTAGCGCCCTGACTAGGAGTGGTGTGGGAGACTATTCCTCTTACTCCACCAGGGAGTAAGGGAAGAGCAGGGACAGCTTCTAGCGCCCTGACTAGGAGTGGTGTGGGAGACTATTCCTCTTACTCCACCAGGGAGTAAGGGAAGAGCAGGGACAGCTTCTAGCGCCCTGACTGGGAGTGGTGTGGGAGACTATTCCTCTTACTCCACCAGGGAGTAAGGGAAGAGCAGGGACAGCTTCTAGCGCCCTGACTGGGAGTGGTGTGGGAGACTATTCCTCTTACTCCACCAGGGAGTAAGGGAAGAGCAGGGACAGCTTCTAGCGCCCTGACTAGGAGTGGTGTGGGAGACTATTCCTCTTACTCCACCAGGGAGTAAGGGAAGAGCAGGGACAGCTTCTAGCGCCCTGACTAGGAGTGGTGTGGGAGACTATTCCTCTTACTCCACCAGGGAGTAAGGGAAGAGCAGGGACAGCTTCTAGCGCCCTGACTAGGAGTGGTGTGGGAGACTATTCCTCTTACTCCACCAGGGAGTAAGGGAAGAGCAGGGACAGCTTCTAGCGCCCTGACTAGGAGTGGTGTGGGAGACTATTCCTCTTACTCCACCAGGGAGTAAGAGAAGAGCAGGGACAGCTTCTAGCGCCCTGACTAGGAGTGGTGTGGGAGACTATTCCTCTTACTCCACCAGGGAGTAAGGGAAGAGCAGGGACAGCTTCTAGCGCCCTGACTAGGAGTGGTGTGGGAGACTATTCCTCTTACTCCACCAGGGAGTAAGGGAAGAGCAGGAACAGCTTCTAGCGCCCTGACTAGGAGTGGTGAGGGAGACTATTCCTCTTACTCCACCAGGGAGTAAGGGAAGAGCAGGGACAGCTTCTAGCGCCCTGACTAGGAGTGGTGTGGGAGATTATACTCCTTACTCCACCAGGGAGTAAGGGAAGAGCAGGGACAGCTTCTAGCGCCCTGACTAGGAGTGGTGTGGGAGACTATACTCCTTACTCCACCAGGGAGTAAGGGAAGAGCAGGGACAGCTTCTAGCGCCCTGACTGGGAGTGGTGTGGGAGACTATTCCTCTTACTCCACCAGGGAGTAAGGGAAGAGCAGGGACAGCTTCTAGCGCCCTGACTGGGAGTGGTGTGGGAGACTATTCCTCTTACTCCACCAGGGAGTAAGGGAAGAGCAGGGACAGCTTCTAGCGCCCTGACTAGGAGTGGTGTGGGAGACTATTCCTCTTACTCCACCAGGGAGTAAGGGAAGAGCAGGGACAGCTTCTAGCACCCTGACTAGGAGTGGTGTGGGAGACTATTCCTCTTACTCCACCAGGGAGTAAGGGAAGAGCAGGGACAGCTTCTAGCGCCCTGACTAGGAGTGGTGAGGGAGACTATTCCTCTTACTCCACCAGGGAGTAAGGGAAGAGCAGGGACAGCTTCTAGCGCCCTGACTAGGAGTGGTGTGGGAGATTATACTCCTTACTCCACCAGGGAGTAAGGGAAGAGCAGGGACAGCTTCTAGCGCCCTGACTAGGAGTGGTGTGGGAGACTATACTCCTTACTCCACCAGGGAGTAAGGGAAGAGCAGGGACAGCTTCTAGCGCCCTGACTGGGAGTGGTGTGGGAGACTATTCCTCTTACTCCACCAGGGAGTAAGGGAAGAGCAGGGACAGCTTCTAGCGCCCTGACTGGGAGTGGTGTGGGAGACTATTCCTCTTACTCCACCAGGGAGTAAGGGAAGAGCAGGGACAGCTTCTAGCGCCCTGACTAGGAGTGGTGTGGGAGACTATTCCTCTTACTCCACCAGGGAGTAAGGGAAGAGCAGGGACAGCTTCTAGCACCCTGACTAGGAGTGGTGTGGGAGACTATTCCTCTTACTCCACCAGGGAGTAAGGGAAGAGCAGGGACAGCTTCTAGCGCCCTGACTAGGAGTGGTGTGGGAGACTATTCCTCTTACTCCACCAGGGAGTAAGGGAAGAGCAGGGACAGCTTCTAGCACCCTGACTAGGAGTGGTGTGGGAGACTATTCCTCTTACTCCACCAGGGAGTAAGGGAAGAGCAGGGACAGCTTCTAGCGCCCTGACTAGGAGTGGTGTGGGAGACTATTCCTCTTACTCCACCAGGGAGTAAGAGAAGAGCAGGGACAGCTTCTAGCGCCCTGACTAGGAGTGGTGTCCAGGGACTTCCTTCGGGTGGCAACCTGAGATGAGCGGCTGGGAGAGCGGCTGCATGATGGGCAGTCTGCCAGTATTGGAAAGAATAAAGTATAGCTTTGATAAAGAACTCTTCTTGCCTGAGCCTGGAGTCATTCAGAGAGAAGCTGCACATAGAGGTTCTCTGTCAGAGACTCCTCCCTACAACACTGGGGGTCTGGGAGAGATGGAGGCGCTGTACCAATAGTGAGTCTGAATCAGCCATACCTCGAAAGCCAGTCCTGATGATATCCCCCATACCACTGCGGGTGACTCAGGAGTCCTGTAAGCCAGCAGGTGCACCACACTATACCACATGTAACCAGGGTCAGTTTCCTCATGATAGGGCCCACATGAGATTTGGGGGCGGGTGGTGTCACGGGAGACCAGGCCCAATTCACATTTATATTTAAGGGATCAGTCACAAGGCAAAACAGGCAGTAAAATAAATTGCGGTTTATTCGGACAAGACCTCGGAAACACACAGAAATACAAGAAACAGAGAATATACACACTTACGGGGGTCTGGGGAAGAGATCTACCCTTTCCTAGTTGCAAGGCGCCTGTTCAGGAAAGGCTTACCTTGATAGGACCTTGGGCTCCTGGACCGAAATCCAGCCTGCTGGCTAGGCCTCCCCATGCTTCCAGGTGTGAATAGCTTTTTCACAGAAGCATCAGAAGGGAGAGGCCTGCCAGAGGCTGCTTGTCTTCAGACCTCCACCAGGAACAAGAGAGAGAGAGATGCTTTTACAGCACGCTCTTATATAGGCTGAAATCCTATCTAAATCATTGAGGAGAGTAATAGCCAATTAACGCAGGGATTGAAATTACGCATTCCCTGATAGGAGGGATAAATTCAAAACTTGCCAATAGAAACCTTGCTTATCAGTTCTGACATCCAGAGCCGTTTTCTTTTTCCCTGGCTCCGTGGTGTCTAGTAAAACAAAGACATCCCAATCTGAATATCCTGCTCGCCAAATGGTTTCCCCCCTCTGCCATTCCTCTCCTCTTTGAACTATGGAATCTATGCAAACTAGCCAGCATATTAACCATATGCCTGTGCTTTCTGTATAGAACCTTATAGTAAACATTAAAACACAATATAAAGTACACTTCCTTACAGAATATACTCTGGGGAACCTTATACTTATAAGGGAAATAAATTGGGGAGATTTGGGCTTTGAATCCCTATCTGAACTGGGGCATGGAAATGCTAATCCACATGTAATTCACATGCTAATTCACACTGCCTTTTGTCACCAACCTGGGTTTAAATCACAGGACAAACACAATGCATTGGAGTTTTAAAACACAGAGAACCAACATTTGGACACAAGAGCTGACACTCTCAGCCCATACCATATGGTTTCAGGGGCAGCCAGCCGGGCTCCCCCTTTATTAAGGAAGGCCGACACAGCCTATCGTCACACCTCCCCCCTCAATTATGAAGGCGCCAGGACAGTCACCATCATCAGGTAGCTTGCTGAGCCTGAAAAAATTGAGGTTGCCAGGAAGAAACGGAGTCCATTTGGCTGGTTAAGTCCTTCAGCATGGTGGGACCCCTTGCCTCCATAGTCCAAGTTCAACAGGGCAAGGATCCGCTGCAGACATTGAAATGCTGGTCCACATTCTGGGAACCAGGCTGCCAGCACCACTGCCCTCTGGTCAATCACCTTAGTCCGGGGGTCAGTTAGAACACTGTAGTGGGTCAATAAATCCCTATAGTACCCTTGTATGTCCCTGACCTCCCTCTCTATCCGTTCCCTCTCCATCATGACACTGTACTCAGTCTGATGGTGGGGCTGCTGACCCCCGGGGTCTACCGGGCGATCAGTACACTGGGTCCTGCTTGGCTCACCCTTAGCAGGGACCCTCGGTCTCCCTAACGCCTCTCGCTTCCACTCCCAGAGGGGAGCTGCGAGCTGGGGAGCTGTCTCCCCTTGCTCCACGGAGCCTGCCCTAAACCTCCAAGGAACCACTATCTGGCCCCTTGCTGTCTCTGAACTAGCAGGAGACCCAGGGGCTGGTACCCAGGCAAAATGCCTACTATCGTCCGCAGGCAAATCAGCATCTGCCTGCACCATCTCCTGGTACCACTCACTGAGCTCCGGTAGTTCCCTGTCTGTCACACAGTCAGAAAAAAGGTCAGAGTGGGGAACATTATACACATGGGGACACTGGTCGGGCATGGTCTGACTTACCTGCCTGGTCCCTTCGAGGTCCTCCATGCATGTGGGCTCCAAATGTTGAGGAGCATAAACAAATTTGGTGGGCATCGGTGCCGACTGCACCTCTGCCTGGGCAACTGCCCAACTGTGGCTCTCTGTGACTGCGGTCACAAGAGCATCCTCTTTATGTACCATCACCGGTCCCCCTGTCTCTGGGAACCGGTGCCTGGGCCAGACCCTATCAGGCTGCCCAGGAAGTACCTTGTTGCAGGGGACCCCCAGGCCGATAGCCTGCCGATTGCCTGGGACCCCTGGATGCACAAACAAATCTTTGTGGACCGGTTGTTCCTCCTGCCTGATGGCTGTAGACTGCTGCTCATCTGGAAGCTCCATAGCTGTGTCGCTGGCAGGGGCTGCAGGGATCGCTGACTGTGTCTTTTCCTGGAGCTGCTGCACGGCTGCTGGCTGCTTGAGTTCAGGGGACAGCATCTCACCGGTCGTCTTCTCTGTAGCTGGGGAACGTTGCCCCAGACTGGGGTTACTGGATCGGGGGGCACCAGGAATTGCAGCGGGGGTCACTACCCGCTTCTCTGCCTGTGGCGATGCTGGCACACAGTTGGTCGCCATTTTGGTGGCCATGAGGCATGGCACCCGCGTGGCACCATCCTCCGCCATCATGGTGGCTTGCAGGGAGGCACGATCCCCAGCATCAGCTTGGCTGATCTCTCCCTCAGCCACATCGGTGTTCACTTGACACTCTGGGAATAGAGTGTCAGCTCTGGGGAGTGCCTGAGTCACTGGCACACCGGCAGGGGTTGGGACCCGCTTCTCTGCCTGTGGCCATGCTGGCACACAGCTGGTCGCCATTTTGGCGGCCATGAGGCAGGGCACCCGCGTGGCACCATCCTCCATCATGGTGGCTTGCAGGGAGGCACGATCCCCAGCATCAGCATGGCTGATCTCTCCCTCAGCCACATTGGCATTCAACTGACACTCTGGGACTAGAGTGTCAGCTCCTGGGACTACCCGGCTCACAGGCGCACCCGTGGGGGTTAAGACCCACTTCTCGGACTGTGCCCATGCCGGCACACAGCCCTCCACCACTGGGGTGGACATGAGGCAGGGCCCCAGGGTGGGGCCCTCCTCAGCCAGCACGGTGGCTTTCATGGGGATACACTCTCCGGCGTCAGCGCGGCTGATTTCTCCCTCGGCTCCTTTTGTTCTCAGCTGACTCTCTGATACTAGAGTGTCAGCTCTTGGGAGTGCCCGATTCACCGGCCCTCCTGCGGGGGTTAAGACCCGCTTCTCTGACTGTGGCCATGCCGGCACACAGTCCTCCACCACTGGGGTGGACCCAAGGCAGGGCACCAGAGTGGTACCCTCAGCCTGCACAGAGGCTTCCCTGCGGGCAGCATCACTGGACTCAGTGCAGCTGCCCTCTCCAGCAACTCCCTTGGCGCTAAGCTGCTCCCTCCCCTGCTCTGAGACTAGAGGGGGTGCAACTACCGATGGCACTAGCTCCACCGGCACACCTGCGGAGTTCTGGACCTGCTGCTTGGGATGTGTCTTGTGGGACACACAGCCCTCCACCATCTGGGTGGATGCAGCACCGGTCGCCCTTCCGGGGACCACGAGGCATGGTGCCGGGGTGGCACCATCCTCAGCCAGTACGGTGGCTTTCAGGGAGGCAAGATCCCCAGCATCAGCATGGCTGATCACTCCCTCTGCCACCTTGGCCTTCAGCTGACTCTCCCGGAGGAGAGTGTCAGCTCTGGGGAGTGCCTGATTCACTGGCACTCCTGTGGGGTTTACGACCCGCTTCTGGGACTGTGCCCCCGTGGACACACCATCTGCCGCCTGGGCGCTCAGTACCACGGCCCAGGTTGCTCCAGCCCTCTCCCCAGGTGGGAGGAGGGCAATGCGTCCCGCAACGCGCTCTACTACTGGGCAGAACTGCATCCTCTGCTTTACCGTCGCGTTCGGACACAACCGGTCATAGAGTGTTAGCAGTTCGCATACCGTGGTAAGAACGGCTTCAGGGGGAGCCACAGGAGGGTTGAGGTCCCCCTCCAAGACACTCTTGAGGGGCTCGCTCTCCGGGCTCACTGTCCCGCCGGTAGTGGCTAGGACCACTACCCCAGGAGTGCAGTCAGCCCCGCGGGCTTCATGCCACTCCAAGTCCTGGCATAGGACTGCCATGGGTCTGCCGTGGGTAGGCAACCCATACTTCTCACACCGGCCAATCACAGATGCATGATCCCAGGACACATACCTTCCTGTTGGGGACCACATCTTCTCCTTTCAGGCACTAATAACCTAAGTGACACTGAACAGTGTGATTCCCTGCTTTGTATAGCGTGTTTTCCGAAACTACTTGTTTTGAGAGCTTGCAATCCACAAGCTCACTTTGTCCTATAATTCCCCGCAGGAAGTTATAGTGCAAAGCCCTATGATCCCACCGCTGCCACCAGAAAATAAGCCTGTCACGGGAGACCAGGCCCAATTCACATTTATATTTAAGGGATCAGTCACAAGGCAAAACAGGCAGTAAAATAAATTGCGGTTTATTCGGACAAGACCTCGGAAACACACAGAAATACAAGAAACAGAGAATATACACACTTACGGGGGTCTGGGGAAGAGATCTACCCTTTCCTAGTTGCAAGGCGCCTGTTCAGGAAAGGCTTACCTTGATAGGACCTTGGGCTCCTGGACCGAAATCCAGCCTGCTGGCTAGGCCTCCCCATGCTTCCAGGTGTGAATAGCTCTTTCACAGAAGCATCAGAAGGGAGAGGCCTGCCAGAGGCTGCTTGTCTTCAGACCTCCACCAGGAACAAGAGAGAGAGAGATGCTTTTACAGCACGCTCTTATATAGGCTGAAATCCTATCTAAATCATTGAGGAGAGTAATAGCCAATTAACGCAGGGATTGAAATTACGCATTCCCTGATAGGAGGGATAAATTCAAAACTTGCCAATAGAAACCTTGCTTATCAGTTCTGACATCCAGAGCCGTTTTCTTTTTCCCTGGCTCCGTGGTGTCTAGTAAAACAAAGACATCCCAATCTGAATATCCTGCTCGCCAAATGGTTTCCCCCCTCTGCCATTCCTCTCCTCTTTGAACTATGGAATCTATGCAAACTAGCCAGCATATTAACCATATGCCTGTGCTTTCTGTATAGAACCTTATAGTAAACATTAAAACACAATATAAAGTACACTTCCTTACAGAATATACTCTGGGGAACCTTATACTTATAAGGGAAATAAATTGGGGAGATTTGGGCTTTGAATCCCTATCTGAACTGGGGCATGGAAATGCTAATCCACATGTAATTCACATGCTAATTCACACTGCCTTTTGTCACCAACCTGGGTTTAAATCACAGGACAAACACAATGCATTGGAGTTTTAAAACACAGAGAACCAACATTTGGACACAAGAGCTGACACTCTCAGCCCATACCATATGGTTTCAGGGGCAGCCAGCCGGGCTCCCCCTTTATTAAGGAAGGCCGACACAGCCTATCGTCACAGGTGGCGGGGGGTGAAACACCGTTACACATACAATCGACAAACAGATCAACTCAAGCTAAACATAGCACATATATAAGTGAATACACAATGTAGTCAGTCAGTCACAATGAGAAATGCAATCTCATACACTACCGACACACTTTATTCGAGTGTGGCCGGTACCGCAAGCCGGGAGATTTCCCGGCTTGCTAGTGGCCGCCCCTCGGCGTGCCGCGCGTCATAGACGCGCGGTCACGCGTCATCGGGAGCGTGCGCCCCCTGCACGCGTGTCCAGGGGCTCCCCGAGGGAGCCCTGGTGTCCCGCGATCGCGGGACAGCGGCAGGGGGTTCCGGGGGACCCGGCGGACCCGGCAGCGGTAGGGAGAGCGCCCCGATCGGAGGGCGCTGTTCCGCTGCTTCGGCACGCGCCCGTCACACTCGGGCGCGCGCCAGGCTACTGCTGCGGCACAGAACGGGCAAATGCTCGAATAAACTGTGCCGCAGCAGTACAAATAAAGAGTTGTATATTCAGTGGCTGGCAGAAAGACAAACATCCAAAAATAAAAAATAAATAGATGTAGCCAGGTCCCCTCTGCGTGCCTGCTGCCCCGCAACCCCCCTCGTTTCCTCCGCTGCCGCGGGGTCACTCAATGGATCCGCCGGCACTTCTGGAGGGTGGGGGCCAGTGCAGGGAGCGTTCGGGCGTCCCGGCGGTTCTCGGCGGCTCCTGAGCAGGGCGCCGCCATCTTGCGATATGTCGCGCATGCGCAGAAGCCCCCGGCGGCCCTTCAGAGTTGCGCATGCGCAGGAAGGAGCGCGCGAACGCTAGCCTACCAGGGAAGGCTCTTAAACGGGACTACAAGTCCCATGAGCCTCAAGAGCGGCCCCATGACGCCAGGGAGCCAATAGGGCTGCGGGAGCTCCCTGCTTGCCAGGGAATAGATACATTTCGCGCGCTGAGCCACGCGAGCAGTGCTGGACCAGGAGAGCTAGGGGAAGGAGGTGAGTGCAGGGGTCTGTGACCCACTGCATTAGGCCAGTAACCCCCTAGGCCCCAGATAGGTCCTGAACTACCCCAGCTTGTGATGCTAAAGGGACAGGCCCTAGGTTAGGGACTTTGTCACAGTAGTACCAGTGATAGATAGGGACACAGCGGACGCTGCGCTTTCCGTGAAGAGACTTGGGCTCAAGTCTGCGCCCAAAGAGACAGAGACTATCTCCAGGGTGGGATCACCCCTGGCGGACCCCGAGCGAGGAAACACCGGATGACAGATGGGATCACCAAGCGGCAGATCCTTTTCGAAGTTGCTTGCAGGCCCGAGTGCAGGAGCGCTCGGCAGGTACCTTCTTAAGTGCACCAACGTATCCTAACATATCACAATTACACATAGTGGCAGCGCTGACTACGGGACAAAGGGGTTAGGCTCTGGACACGGTGTGGGGATACACGGTGGTGGGTAGTGTGACAGAAACCAGGGGTTGGTAATAAACTCCATATACAGGGCTCTCAGGATACTGAACAGTTTCTGTCCTGTCTAAGCTGAACAGGGCAGCCTCGTGGTACAGGCACTCCATTCCACAGTTTGTCTGCTGCCTGTTTTCTGTCACCTGTCATGCTGATTAGAGTTCAGGTATATAAGACCTGTTTCCTGTTTCCTCTGAGCCCCGCCCAAGAGCCTGGAAGGCTGCTGAACTGCAGAGGGGTGAGAAAGCCTCTTTCCCAAATCGCTTCATTCATTCTGTTAGTTTGTCTAAAGACTGCAAAGGTACTTATTTTGTTGGTGGAAGTGGACAAGCCACTTCCAACTCTGAGTCAGGGACATCTAAGTTTAAGTTATCGCTCAGACGAGCAGCTTTTTGTTTGGCTTTGTTTTCTGTTTAAACTGTGGCAGTCTCAGTGCCTGGGACTGAATAAACCAGGCATAGCCTGTTTAAAGGAACAGTACGTGACGTCTCATCATTTAACCTACCCTAAAAGACCGTGTTCTAACAGTCCCGGACAGACGGCGGAGCCCCGGAGTAAGCCGTTTGTCACATATGGTGGAGAATGCGGGCAGAACACTGAAAGGTCTGGGGGTTAAAGAACTTTAAAAAAAAAAAAAAAAGAAGGTTTTTTTTCTCTCTCTCCAAACAAGATGGAAGACGTGGTGAGTGCGCTGGTACGCAATGTCGCTGTCCAGAAAGACGCGAATGAAGCCCAGCAACAGGCGAGTGAAACCCAGCGACAGCTGTTAATAGCCCAGCAAGAGACTAATGCAAACCAGCAAGAGACAAACCGCCTGCTGAGAGAGGAGCAAAAGCGGTTCGCTCAGGGCTTACAGCAGGAACTCGAGATCCTGAGGGGGACTATCAGTGACCTTCCACTGGCAGAGGCAGCCCCAGTTCCGAAAATGACCAGGGCAAGCCACTACCTTCAGAAGATGGGACCCTCGGATGATGTGGAAGCCTATCTTCTCACGTTTGAACGCACGGCACAGAGAGAGGGATGGCCAGAAGCTGAGTGGGCTGGTCTAATCGCACCCTTCCTAAGCGGCGAACCCCAGAAGGCTTACTTTGATCTAGAGCCAGCCGAAGCTAACGTCTATGCAAAATTGAAGTTCGAGATCCTCGCCCGCCTCGGCGTAACCACGGCTGTTCGTGCCCAAAGGTTTCACGCATGGTCCTTCACGATGGATAAAGCCACCCGAAGCCAGATGTATGACCTCATCCACCTCGCCCGGAAGTGGCTACAACCCGAGATCAACTCAGCAAGCCACATCGTGGAACGGTTGGTCATGGACCAGTTCTTGAGGAAACTTCCCTCTGCCTTACGCCGTTGGGTCAGTCGGAGTGACCCCCACAATGCGGATGAGCTTGTGGCCCTTGTAGAAAGGTACAGTGCAGCAGAAGAGCACCCGCAACCCACAGTCGTGGAGCAACCCCACTATCCGAGGTTCCAGGACTCTTCCAGAGACGGTAAAAGGGTACCGGGGTTAAGGGGCGCTGAAGAGCGGCGACCACCTTCACGCCGCTCCAGCAACAGTGGTTCGCACACTAAGGGCAATAGCCAACATGGGGAGCCGGGAAAAGGCTCTAAGTGGGACACAGACTATGTACCTAAATGTGTAAATTGTCATGAAAGGGGCCACACAGCAAAAATCTGCCCACTAAATGATGAGCCCATGCAATGCAACAGCGTGGAACCTTATTCGCTGTTGTCCCAATGTATGGGCCCTAGCCCAGAGGACCCCTTGAATAACCATCTGTGGGCATTTGTAAAGGTTAATGGTAAGAGGGTTCGGGCACTTCTTGACTCTGGGAGTATGGTCACACTAGTGTCCGAATACCTATTGCCCATTAAGAAGAAACAGGTAAACAGTTCACAAAGAGTGGCAATTTGTTGTATACATGGGGATAATCATGAATATTCCACTGTTGATGTTTTTTTTGAAACAGAATTTGGTTCTTTAGATTTCAAGGTGGGTGTTGTACCCAAACTGGCACATGATGTGTTAATAGGGACCGACTTTCCCCATTTTCTAAAAATGTGGTCCCCAGCTCAGAATAGCGCCCAGAGTTCAATAGCAGACCATAACGAAGTGTTAGAAGAAACAAATCCTTTCCCTTTTTCAGAAATGGAGGTTGACGAGGGCCCAAATAAGAAGGGGGAAAAGGAGGAGTGCTGTGAAATTCCCTTCCCCATCACTACTTTGGTAGGGAATACCCCAAATCAAGATGTTGATCAGGCACTTACCACCCCAGTACAGGATAAGACCCTCGCTGACCTAGAGGTCAGTCCTGGGAGTTTTAAGAAGGCCCAGTGGGAGGACCCCACATTAGCGGTAGCAAGGGGAAATATACGGGACCAGAATAGTACTCATGGCCAACCAGATAGGTCACTTGCTTACCCCTACTTCGAGGTAGAGAACGACCTAGTATATCGGGTTGATAAAAGAAAATCAGTTACAACTAAACAATTGTTGGTACCACGGACATTCCGTAACGTAGTATTACACCTCGCACATAGTCATCCATTGGGGGGACACCTAGGGGTGGAAAAGACAAAAGAAAAGGTTCTCCGAAGCTTTTATTGGCCTGGGGTTCTGGCAGAAATTACAAACTATTGTTCCTCATGCCCAGAATGTCAGATCACCGCCCCGTTCAAAGCATACCGCAGCCCATTGGTACCCCTTCCCATAATAGAGGTACCATTTGACCGGATTGCTATGGATCTAGTAGGACCCCTAATAAAGTCTGCTAGGGGACATCAGCATATATTGGTAATATTAGATTATGCTACCCGATATCCGGAGGCAGTTCCCCTACGTAGCACCTCTGCTAAAAACATAGCAAAAGAGTTAGTACTTCTGTTTTCCCGGGTCGGAATTCCTAAAGAGATCTTATCTGACCAGGGAACACCATTTATGTCCCAAGTAACAAAAGAGCTATGTAAACTCCTAAAAATCAAGCATCTCAGAACCTCAGTCTATCATCCACAAACAGATGGTTTAGTGGAAAGGTTCAATAAAACCTTAAAGAGCATGTTACGCCGGGCGGTCGATAAGGATGGGAAAAACTGGGACTGTTTGTTACCATACCTGTTATTTGCCATTAGGGAAGTTCCCCAGTCATCCACAGGCTTCTCCCCGTTTGAACTATTGTATGGCCGACATCCAAGGGGCTTACTGGATATAGCCAAAGAAACTTGGGAACACGAGGTTACCCCTTACAGAAGTGTAATAGAGCATGTTGCCCAAATGCAGGACCGCATTGCTGCAGTCCTACCCATAGTGAGGGAACACATGGAGAAAGCTCAAGAAGCACAAAGGAATACGTATAATAAGGGTGCTAGGGTCAGAATTTTTTTTCCAGGTGATAGGGTACTAGTTCTGGTTCCCACCGTGGAGAGTAAATTCCTTGCTAAATGGCATGGGCCATATGAGGTCTTGGAAAGAGTGGGAGAAGTAAATTATAGGGTAAGGCAGCCAGGTAGGAGGAAACCTGAGCAAATTTACCATATAAACCTACTCAAGCCCTGGAAAGATAGAGAGGTCTTGTTAACCCTAGTACCCCCAGGTCCGTCAGAGAATCAAGAAACTGACCCAGAGGTTAGCATAGCTGAAACACTGTCCGTGCATCAGAAACGAGAGGTCCAGAGTTTAGTGAGAAGGAACAAAGAAATCTTCTCTACACAGCCAGGTAAAACTAACGTAATTAAACATGACATAGTCTCTGAACCGGGGGTCCGAGTTAACCTTAAACCGTACCGAATCCCAGAGGCCAAGAGAGAGGCTATAAGTTTAGAGGTTAAAAAAATGCTAAAACTAGGCGTAATTGAGGAATCCCAAAGTGGGTGGAACAGCCCTATAGTTTTAGTCCCAAAGCCAGACGGTACAACAAGGTTTTGTAATGACTACCGGAAACTAAACGCGGTGTCAAAATTTGATACTTATCCTATGCCCAGGTTGGATGAACTTGTAGAGAGACTGGGCAAAGCCCGATATCTCAAAACCCTAGACCTAACAAAAGGGTACTGGCAGGTTCCCCTCACAGAAAGGGCAAAAGAAAAAACAGCCTTCTCAACCCCAGACGGCCTCTTTCAATATAAGGTGCTGCCTTTTGGCTTACATGGAGCTCCCGCCACATTCCAAAGAATGATGGATAAAATTTTAAAACCACATGTTCGGTACGCTGCCGCCTACCTGGATGATGTGGTAATCCATAGTGAAGATTGGCAGTCCCACCTTCCAAAGGTCCAAGCTGTGCTCGACGCAGTTCGGTCTGCTGGACTAACTGCTAACCCCGCTAAATGCACTATTGGTCTGGAGGAGGCCAAGTATCTGGGGTATTCTATTGGTAGAGGGTTACTCAAACCACAAACACTCAAAGTAGAGGCGATACAAAATTGGCCAAGGCCAGTCACAAAAAAACAAGTAAGGACCTTTTTGGGGTTAATTGGCTACTATAGGAGGTTTATTCCCAATTTTGCAACTAAGGCAACCCCACTAACCGACCTCACAAAAGCAAGAGGACCGCTAATGGTAAAGTGGTCCCCCGAAGCCGAACAGGCCTTTAGAAGCCTGAAAGAAGCTCTCTGTGCCCAACCAGTGTTGGTCACACCTGACTTCTCCAAAGAGTTCGTAGTCCAAACCGACGCATCTGAGGTAGGGCTGGGGGCGGTACTCTCCCAGGAGTCTCAAGGGGAGGAGCACCCCATCCTTTATTTAAGTAGGAAACTAAATCCCCAGGAGAAAAATTACTCCATAGTCGAGAAAGAGTGTCTCGCAATAAAGTGGGCTGTAGAGACACTCAAGTATTATCTGTTGGGGAGAAAGTTCCGATTGGTCACAGATCATGCACCCCTTACGTGGATGTGTCAAAATAGGGAGAAGAACGCTAGGGTGACCAGGTGGTTCCTAAGCCTACAGCCCTTTAAATTTTCTGTGGAACACAGGTCGGGGCACAAACATGGCAATGCCGACGGGTTGTCAAGGATGCACTCCCTAATATCCATGGTCGCTCACCCCTCGAGGTCTGAGCTGGGGGGGAGGATATGTGACAGAAACCAGGGGTTGGTAATAAACTCCATATACAGGGCTCCCAGGATACTGAACAGTTTCTGTCCTGTCTAAGCTGAACAGGGCAGCCTCGTGGTACAGGCACTCCATTCCACAGTTTGTCTGCTGCCTGTTTTCTGTCACCTGTCATGCTGATTAGAGTTCAGGTATATAAGACCTGTTTCCTGTTTCCTCTGAGCCCCGCCCAAGAGCCTGGAAGGCTGCTGAACTGCAGAGGGGTGAGAAAGCCTCTTTCCCAAATCGCTTCATTCATTCTGTTAGTTTGTCTAAAGACTGCAAAGGTACTTATTTTGTTGGTGGAAGTGGACAAGCCACTTCCAACTCTGAGTCAGGGACATCTAAGTTTAAGTTATCGCTCAGACGAGCAGCTTTTTGTTTGGCTTTGTTTTCTGTTTAAACTGTGGCAGTCTCAGTGCCTGGGACTGAATAAACCAGGCATAGCCTGTTTAAAGGAACAGTACGTGACGTCTCATCATTTAACCTACCCTAAAAGACCGTGTTCTAACAGTCCCGGACAGACGGCGGAGCCCCGGAGTAAGCCGTTTGTCACAGTAGGTACACTCCTAGTGGAGTGAAGGACACTTGGGACTGAGTTATATTGTGGAGTTACCCTCTACGGGAAGTATTAGCATTATAAGTGTGTGTTATTGTCTGCGTTACAGTAAAGTGGTTATATACATTCCTGTGTATGTGGTTATTGTATATGCGGGTCCGGTGTAGGCAACCTTCTACATCCCTAGAACCCTACACAGGTGGAGGCGCTGAAACCGAGAACGTTCCAGATGATTCACCCCAGGCTCTCACTGGCGGAGGCTCATACCTCCTGTGAGCCTGACAGGTATACTGCACCACACCTGGTAACACATAGGTTTCCACCCACACACGGTATCTGTGATTGGGATAGAGGGAATACCCGTTACATTTGGAGGCACTGCTGAGAGTCTCAGACCTGGGGTGCCCTATTCAAAACAGTATCATAAGAGATCAGCAACATGGTAATTCCCTCACGTCAAGAGGTCCATGCGTGGGCCACCTCCGTCCTGGAACCACCAAGTTACGTCGTGGCCGTAGGGAACGTTCCAGCGTTAGTGGCGGAAACTGACATCCGGGACTCACTGAGGAAGCTCTTAGGGCCAGATAAAGTATGGTGCCGTGGCAGGGTGTTCGACTCTACTTATAATAGGAGCGCCATACTATTCACTGTGGGGCGGGACATATGCCAAGAAACAGCCTCGAACACTCTAGTAGCCCCCGAGTGCCCGCCAGAAGGTTATCCCCTTATATACTCGGAATTACCAGTCATACGGGAAATGTTTTCATCAAGGGGTCCCACTCAGGTTCCAGATGAACTTGTCCACTAACTGCACCAGTGTCAAGTACTCCAATCCGGGTAGACCGCGCCCCACCCAAAGTCTCCTTTACCCCAAGCGCTCTCACGGGAGCCACTAGTTGGGCTGACAGTCCGCCCCCCTCACCAGCACCCGCCCTCCGTGAGATGAACTCCCGGCCTATCAGAGACAGTATGGTAACTAATGAAGGTTCCGTAATGGGGGTGACACTCCCTCAATTCGTAGAAGTCATCACCATGGCCGCACAGTCCCAAAGCTACCGGAAACTCAAAGCTTTCTCGGGAGTACTTCCAACACCACAGGGGGAGGAAGGGATAGACCTTTGGAGGGAGAATGCATTAAAAGTCGTAGAGGAATGGTCGTGCGCTGACACCGTAAAAAGTCAGCGTATCATGGAGTGTCTCAGGCCTCCCGCTTCTGCCATTGTAACCATCCACAGGGACCAACACCCAGAGTTGACGGCGTTGGAGATGGTTCAGTTCCTGCTGGAAGCATATGGACTAAAAGAGGATGAAGGAGCGATCTGGATGAAGTACTTCAATCTTTATCAGAAGGAGGGAGAGGACTTGTCGGCCTTTATACACCGCCTGCAGCTGGTCTTGGGAATCCTACTCAATCGTAAGCTGATTCCTGCCTCTGGGATGGATGAGGCGCTCCATAAGCAGTACCTGCGGGGATCAAGCCCCACTCACCCCATAGCCAATATGCTCCGCAGCAAAATAATGGACGGGGGTCCCCCTACGTTCACCGGGTTGCTGTGCCAAGTGAAAATGCAGGAGGCACATGCTATGTTACACTCTACCGCAAAACCCAAGAACCCCTCCGTCTCAAAGGGAAAGGGCTCTATGGAAAAGAAGGAAGAGTCTGCTGCCCCATCCAAGGGGTACAAGCCAAGACCCACCGACAGACCACCTTCCCCGTCCAAGGTTTGTCCGGAACGCCGCGAGGTTGTGTGCTATAACTGCGGTAAGAAGGGCCACTTCGCCAGTAACTGTCCAGAGATGGAGGGCCCTCCAGAGGAAAACCCTCCTGATAGAGGGAAATCAGCCCGGTCAATGGTCTGCCGCATACACATGGCAGAATCTGACCCAGAACCCCCTCCTTCTGGAACCGAAGATGCCCCTTCTGACTCCGGCCTCAGTGATGACGCCCCACCAAGGAAAGCTTACAGTCAAGTAGGCCCCGTGGCCATCGTGCCTGTTGTACTGGAAGGGATCTACGCATCGGCCCTACTGGACACGGGGTCACAAGTGACCATTATATACCGCAAGTTCTATGACCAGCACCTTAAACACTGCCCCCTGAGGCCGGCTGAACATATGAAGGTTAGGGGGTTAAGTAATGAAGACTACCCCATCGATGGGATTGTAAGGGTTCAACTGGAAATACTCCAACTGAACACCGGTAAGAAACACCCCATGCAGGTAGCGGCAATGGTATGCCCGGAGCCCCAAGACCAGTGCAAGTATCCGATCACCTTGGGAACCAACACTGATATAGTACAAGCTGTAATCAGAGCCTACCTGAAGGAGACCAACGAGTTGCCGCTGGCCAATTCGCTCCTAGATCCCTTCCTACGAGAAGAGTGCAACCGGGTATATGCTTTGGAGCGTCACGGGGATCTCTACAACCGTCAACGTGGACTGACGACCATATTACCAGGGGGAGTGCAACGCATGGACGTCTGGTGCTGTTATCCCGAGCGAGATGAGAACGATCAGCTCTTCTCTCTGGAGAGTAGCCCTGAGGAGGAAGTTCAGAAAGGGTATAGGGTTGTACCCGAAGTAAGGGAGTGGGCGACTAAAATCCCTCTACGAACTTACGTATATGTGCAGAACATCTCCCCCTTCCCGATGGAACTTGATGCCGGACAGAGTCTGGGTTGCATATATCCGGTCAGCCCTGTGGAAACAACGCCCCAGGTGAATGCGGCGGCAGCGGGTGAACGGTTAGCCGATCTGGACTTCAACTTCGGCGAGTTGACGTTGCCCACTGAGTGGAAAGAGCGGCTAACAACCCAATTGAATAAACGATGGACTGTGTTCTCCACAAGTGAGATGGATGTGGGGTGCAGTCGCAGCACTCAACATGCCATTAGGCTGAGTGATGCCACTCCGTTCCACGAACGCTCTCGTCGCATCGCCCCGAGGGATGTGGACAATGTGAGGAACGTCTTGCAGGAAATGGAGACCGCTGGGATTTTGACGGAGTCTCGGAGCCCTTACGCCTCTCCCATAGTATGGTGAGGAAAAAGAACGGATCCGTACGACTGTGTGTCGACTATTGAACCCTGAACAATCGTACAATACCGGACCAGTACAATCTTCCTCGCATTGAAGCGATCCTGAATGCTTTGAACGGAAGCCAATGGTTCAGCGTGCTCGATCTACGATCTGGGTACTATCAGGTACCCATGAGTGCAGAGGATCAGGAGAAAACAGCCTTTGTCTGTCCCCTGGGGTTCTACCAATTTACCCGTATGCCCCAAGGTATATGTGGGGCCCCTGCTACTTTCCAAAGGCTGATGGAGAAGACTATCGGGGACATGAACCCTCGGGAGTGTCTCGTATATCTGGATGACATCATTGTCTTCGGAAGGACGCTGGAAGAGCACGAGGAGAGGCTGCTTAAAGTGATAGATCGTCTTGGGAAACTCCCAGGACCAGGGGTGCGAGCTATGTGTAGCACTGCCGCCATCATCAACGATCAAGTGGCCTTCTCCGAATTACGGGTTGCATATTCCTTGGGATACCAGTCGCAGGCTGTCCCCGCAGCCTACTGCGACCCGAAAGGAATGCACATAACTCATGACAAAGTGCTGCAGTGGAAAGATCTAGTGGACTACCAAATACAGGATCCTGTAGTTAGTATTATTAGGCAAGCAGTTAAAAAGAGGAATCCAGCTCTCTTGAAGTGTGCTCCCAAGGACTTGGTCGCTTTGCTCATGCGGGAAGCGGACAAATTTGAAATAGACAACTGCTTACTCTATCGGGTGGTGCAATACCACAACCACCCCGATAGGCGACAACTAGTCCTACCTAGGAACTTGCAGTACATGGTGTTGAAGTCCCTACATGACGAGCATGGACATCTCGATGTAGATAAGACCATTGGGTTGGTCAGAGACCGTTTTTTCTGGCTCAAGATGCGAGAGGCCGTAGAATGCCACTGTCGCCGTTGTACTCAGTGTATACAACGCAAGGCCCTGCCTACCAGAGCCGCACCCATGGGCCATCTGAAGTGTTCTGGCCCAATGGACCTTGTGTGTATGGACTTTTTGTGCATTGAGCCTGATAGCCGGGGAATATGCAACGTGCTGGTCATCACGGACCATTACACCCGGTATGCCCAGGCCTTCCCCACGAAAGATCAGAAAGCCATCACGGTGGCAAAAATATTATGGGAGAAGTACTTCGTGCACTACGGTCTCCCAAACCGCCTTCATTCAGACTAAGGTCGGGCTTTTGAGAGCACTCTGATCCGAGAACTACTCGAAATGCTGAACATCGCCAAATCACGAACGAACCCGTACCACCCCGAAGGAGATGCGTTGCCAGAACGATTTAATCGAACCTTACTGGACATGCTCGGAACTCTACAGAGTGCTCAGAAGACCGAATGGAGTCGACACGTGGAGGCCCTGGTGCATGCGTACAATTGTACCCGACACGAGTCAACTGGATTCTCCCCATACTTCCTAATGTTTGGGCGAGAGGCGAGACTGCCAGTGGATGTACGTCTTAGAGTATCGACGGATGGGATACACAATGCTACCCATTTCAAATACGTACAAAGACTTAAAGACAGTTTGCAGCAGGCCTATCAACAGGCTGAGATGTCTACGGCTAAGCTGAACGCTGACAATAAAAGGCGATATGATCAAAAGGTCAAATATCGGGAACTTCGTCCTGGAGACGCAGTGTTGCTTCGCAATCTGGGAGTCCCGGGAAAACATAAGTTGGCCGACCGATGGAGAGACGGTGTATATGAAATAGAATCTCAAATGCCTGGCCTCCCGGTCTACCGCATCAAAGACACTGACGGCCGGGTAAAGGTATGGCACCGTAATCATCTCCTCCCCATTCCACAAGTGGGAGATGAGGAAGCAGAGATACTGGCCACGCCGCTCAACGGTGATTCAAACTTATCAGAGATTGGCCAAGAGACTGTACCTGATCATACCAATCTTGAAACTCTGGAAGATCCTATGGAAGGACCCTCTCAAAGGGATTCTCCCAATGGAGGGGCATCTCCCGGAGGAGCTACGGGTAAAGGGCCCTGTAGGCCAACGCCTACTAAGGTGGCTCCAGCGGGCCAGCCTTTGGATCCACAGAGCCCATGTTTTGTGCCGAACAGAGACTGTTCAGAGACATTTCTCCCCTCAAGGAAAGAGGCTGAGCCTCAGGACTTCACTTATTACTCCCCAGAGGGAGTTGCTGAAGAACAGCTTCGTAGGAGCCAAAGAGTAAGGTACCCTCCAAACCGGGTAACCTATGATCAAATTGGGGCACCCCATTATGAGACTCAGCAGTGGTCTCGGAGCAAAATCCAATCTGTGATTGTGATGCTCACAGAATTGTGCAACATCGTATAAAGTCAATGCGAATGTGCTAAGTTATATAATTGAGCAGCATTTTTATTATATAACTGATGTATATAGTTGTATTGTATTGTATTGTATGTCTTTATTTATATAGCGCCATTAGTGTACATAGCGCTTCACAGTAGTAATACATGTGGTAATCAAATAAATAACAGATAATATAAATAACAGGTCATGGGAATAAGTGCTTTAGACATAAAAGTAACATTTCGGAAGAGGAGTCCCTGCCCCGAGGAGCTTACAGTCTAATTAGTTATCAAGTATTGTGTCCCAAGCGAGGACGTTGGGGTTTTTACCAGGGGGAGGATGTAGCTAGAATCAGCAATGTGGAGGAGGACATGTCTGAAACACACCAAACAGCAGAAGAATTGAGGGGAAAAAACTGCATATTGGAGGAAAAAGTAGATGACCTTGAAAATAGTAGAAAAAAGGAGCAAACCGCGCACTGCCAGGGAGTCAGGTGGTGAGAAGATAAAAATCCATTTATTTCAGAACATATCTGATAAAAAACATCACCTCAGGGGGGGTAACAAACAGCCTCCTACGCGTTTCGGACGGGTAGGTCCTTTATCAAGGAGTGTGGAACATAGAGCAACCAGGGCGCTTTATATACTGCAGCCCATATCCAAGTGGCCCATTATACAGTAAGTGGCATGACTACAGGCATACCCCGCTTTAAGTACACTCACTTTAAGTACACTCGCGAGTACGTACATATCGCTCAATAGGCAAACGGCAGCTCACGCATGCGCCTGTCATCACGTCCTGAATAGCAATATGTCTCCCTACGTGTACCGAAGCTGTGCGCAAGCGGGGAGACTATAGAGCCTGTTACAAATGCGTTATTTACATCAGTTATGCACGTATATAACGATTGCAGTACAGTACATGCATCGATAAGTGGGAAAAAGGGAGTGCTTCACTTTCAGTACATTTCCGCTTTACATACATGCTCCGGTCCCATTGCGTACGCTAATGTGGGGTATGCCTGTACTGAACAACTGAAGTTTAAAAGGAAGGAACTCTTACCCTAATGGATCTTATCCTTCTTCTCTCCTCAGGTAAAATCCATCTCTAAATCCTCAAAGAAAGCCTCTGCTGTGTGTATTATATAGTATATGCAAGTGATCCAATGCTAGGTAAAATCCATCTCTAAATCCTCATTGAAGCCTCTGCTGTGTGTATTATATCGTATATGCAAGTGATCCAATGCTAGGTAAAAACCATCTCTAATTCCTCATTGAAGCCTCTGCTGTGTGTATTATATAGTATATGCAAGTGATCCAATGCTAGGTAAAAACCATATTTGAATGCTGTTTTCTGTCTACCCCTAATCAAATTAAGTGTTGCCACCTAGGCAGGGAACACCCTGTGTAGAAAACCATTTGTTTGAATGTGCCTCAGATGTGCTAATTAAGCAGACAGAACCACACTGTCAGGTGACTTTTTAGGCCTATATAAACCCAGTCAGAACAGCTAGTCTGCTTGCAGCCCAAATCCAAGTGGCCCATTATAAGTGGCATGACTACTGAACAACTGAAGTTTAAAAGGAAGTGGCCCATTATAAGTGGCATGACTACTGAACAACTGAAGTTTAAAAGGAAGTGGCCCATTATAAGTGGCATGACTACTGAACAACTGAAGTTTAAAAGGAAGTGGCCCATTATAAGTGGCATGACTACTGAACAACTGAAGTTTAAAAGGAAGTTCAAAAGAAGTGAGGAAGAAGTGGACACCCCATCTGGCCCTGATTCCTGCATTTGATCTAAGCTGGAAAGGAGGATATCATCAATACCAGACTGCATCATTACTGCTGTGATGCTGCCTTTACCATTTATATTTGCTGTGACTTCACTTCTTCTCAAATTATGCACTTCCTTCTACCAGCCTCAGTATGTCTCAAACTCTATTCATATATCTCCATCTCTCCTTTCTTCACCCCTTCTCAGTTCACATGAACTCCTTTCTTACCTGCGTCCTCTGACACCACACAGCTATATCCCCTGCACTAAAAAACACCCCTACAAATCCTCCTCACACATCCTCTTTCTATCCATGCTTCTCCTCCTTGCTTCTGGGGATATCTCTCCCAATCCTGGTCCCTGTCTTATTTCTACTTGCTCTCGTCCTCGTCTCCCACATGCAACTTCTACTCCTTCTGGTGTCAACCCCTCTAACCTCATACCCATCCCCTGCCACCCTCCCCTCCTCTCTCCCTTTCTCCTGTGCCCTTTGGAATGCTCGCTCCCTCTCTAACAAGTCACACTCTGTACATGACTTCTTTCTCTCTCACTCCCTGCTCCTATTTGCTATAACTGAGACCTGGCTCACTCAGTCTGACTCTGCTCTGGAAGCTGCCCTCTCCTATGGTGGCCTTTCCTTCTCCCACACTCTGCGCCCTGATGGCAGGGGTGGAGGCGTGGGGCTCCTGCTCTCCTCTCTCTGCCATTACCGAACCCTTCCTATTCCTCCCTCTCTTGCTTTTCCCTCCTTTGAGGCTTACACTGTCCAGATCTTCTCTCCTCTCCCTGTTCATGTGGCGGTCATCTATCGCCCACCTACCTCTACTCATCCCCCTTCTGCCTTTCTCTCTCACTTTGAATCCTGGCTCTCTTTCTTCCTCTCCTCAGACTCCCCTGTTCTTCTCCTTGGGGACTTCAATTGCCACATTGATGACCCCTCTCTCTCTTGGGCTTCCCGCTTTCTTTCTCTTACCTCTTCTTTTGGCCTTCAACAGTGGACTGCAGCCAGCACCCACAAGGATGGCCACTACTAAGACCTGGTTTTCACTAAAAACTTCTCTCTCTCTGATTTCTCCATTTCCCCTTTTCCTCTCTCTGACCATCATCTCATCTCATTCTCTTTATCTCGCTTCTCCCCTTCTCCACCTCCATCTACCCCCCGGTTCTGCAGAAACCTGCGCTCTATTCACTTACCTGACTTTGAGTCCACTTTACGCTCCTCCCTCTCCTCTCTCAGCTCTGCTACAGACCCTGACAACCTGGTCAGAAAGTACAACTCTGTCTTGTCCTCGTCTCTTGATCTACATGCCCCGCTTTCTCTCTGCCGCCCTTCTAACCCTAGACCCTGGCTAAATTCCTACACGCGCATGCTGCGTTCCTCCACTCGTTCCTCTGAACGCCTCTGGAGGAAGTCTCACACTCTCGCAGACTTCCTTCACTACAAATTTATGCTATCCTGTTTCAACTCTGCCCTCTCGCAAGCTAAACAAGCCTACTTTTCTTCACTAATCAACATGCACAAGTCTAACCCACGCCGACTGTTCTCTGTCTTTGATACTCTACTCAAACCACCCTCAGCTGCCTCTCCTTCCTCCATCTCCGCTCAGGACTTTGCTGACTATTTTAAGGAAAAGGTGGAATCCATACGGCAGAACATCCCCTCTGTTTCTTCCCCCCATCCTACACCTCTTCCTAACTCTCCTCCTGCCTTCCTTGACTCTTTTTCCACTGTCTCAGAGGAGGATGTGTCGCTGTTGATTGCCTCTTCTCCCTCTACCACTTGCCCTCTTGACCCCATTCCCTCCCATCTCCTAAAACCTCTAGCTCCTACTATAATCCCTACGCTTACACACATTTTTAACTCCTCCCTCTGTTCTGGAACCTTTCCATCCTCCTTCAAACATGCAACAGTCATACCATTACTCAAAAACAGCAAGCTTGACCCTACCTGTCTTTCTAACTATCGACCTGTCTCCCTCCTGCCTTTTGCCTCTAAACTCCTTGAACGTCTTGTATTCTCTCGCTTGCTCCATTTTCTCAACACCTATTCTCTCCTAGACCCTGTACAATCTGGCTTCCGCACTGCTCACTCCACCGAAACAGCCCTCACTAAAATAACTGACGACCTCCATGCTGCCAAAGACAGAGGTCATTACACTCTGCTCATATTACTCGACCTCTCTGCAGCATTTGACACAGTGGACCACCCTCTTCTCCTCCACATTCTCCATACTCTAGGTATTCGGAACAAAGCTCTATCCTGGATCTCATCCTACCTCTCCCATCGTACTTTTAGTGTCTCTTCTGCTAACACCTCCTCCTCCTCTATTGATCTCTCTGTGGGGGTACCCCAGGGCTCTGTCCTGGGACCTCTTCTCTTTTCTCTGTACACACTCTCTCTAGGTGACCTAATAACATCTTTTGGGTTTAATTATCACCTCTATGCTGACGACACACAAATATACTTTTCAACACCTGACCTTACACCTGCTATACAGACCAAAGTTTCTGAATGTCTCTCTGCTATATCATCCTGGATGGCCCTCCGCCGCCTTAAACTCAACATGGCTAAAACAGAGCTCCTCATACTTCCTCCCAAACTTGGCCCTACTACCTCCTTCCACATTACTGTTGGAAGTACAATCATTCACCCAGTGTAAGGAATCCGCTCCACGGTTTACTGGTTGCCTTACCTTACAGACCGGTGCAGTTCTGGAACAGCTCTCCTGAGGTTTGCTGCAGCCTGGATTCACTCACCAAAGCAATACACACTCCCTCTGGTATCTACTGCAGCTGTGCAGCCTATCACTGCAACCTAGACTTGCATTCATTCATTGGAGCAGTACCTTCACACCCCCCTCCGGGGATTGGCCCGCTGGCCTTTAAGTACTGTCTTCCCATAATGCTCCCTGCCGAGCATAGTCCTAACTGGATGTCTACTGTTTTGCCACAAGCCCTCGCTTGTTCTCCTATGCTGATACCAGGTTCCGCCCTGCGTCCTTCAGCTCCCTTCAAGCCGCTTGTTCTCCTTTGCTGATACCAGGTTCCACCCTGCGTCCTTCAGCTTCCTTCAAGCCGCTTGTTCTCCTATGCTGATACCAGGTTCCGCCCTGCGTCCTTCAGCTTCCTTCAAGCTCCCGCTTGTTCTCCTGTGCTGAAGCGGAGGTTCCGTCCTGCGTCCTTCAGCTTCCTGTTCTCCTGTGCTGAAGCAGAGGTTTCGTCCCTGCGTCCTTCAGCCTCCTGGTTTCCTGCACTGAAGCGGAGGTTTCCCTGTGTATCTACAGCTTCCTGGTTCCTGGGGCCTACTCTTTCCCTAATCTAGAGAGGCCGTGTCCTGGTTCCTGCGCTGTTACAGAGGATTCCCCAGCCGCTCAGGACTCTTGCGCTGTAGCACTGGTTTACCCGTGCAGCAAAGCGGTGTGCTACTCTGGTCTGCCTACCATCTCCTGTGACCAGTACCATGGGCCATGGTCGTCGCTCGCGCAGAGGCCAACCCCGCGCTCCTAAGCTGAAGCGGGGCTCTCCTGACTACCTGTTGCCGAACTCTTGCCTGAACAATGTTTATCCTGATGTCTCCTGTCCTGACCCTGGCTTGTACAACGACGACGCTGTCTTCTCCTATCCTGATCCTGCGATATATGACAACGAACTGCGCAATCCGGATCAGCCTGCGTGGTCTCAGGTCGGTGCTTTTACAACCCCACCTCAGCCTCGCGGTCCGACCCTGGTTTGTGGCGAGCAGAACCCTGACAGTATGCTCGGCCTCACAAACTCGGACCCCGCTGAGGTGTGGGTTGGTAAGTTTTTTCTTGAAAACCTGTCCCGGTCTGTAGACCAGTCCCAGTTTGAGAATGATGATTTTTTGTGCGATATACCCCTGATGGAAGATCCGTTTATGTCGGAGGGCTTAACTCCCTTGCAAAAGAAATGCCGTAATGATCTGGTTTGTAAGGCTTACTGCCTCAGAGACTTAAAACAGTATCTGGCCAGTGTTTTGGCCATTGCAAACAGTGCTTTCTCCCCTGATTCCCCTTTTGCTGGGGATGAGGTGAGCCCTGTGGAACTGGTCAACGCCTGTAGTACACTCAATGCCCTGGCTTTATCATTGGACATTCCTTTAGTACTCCCGGACCCTTCCGTCATGGTGGCTCTCGCTCACGACACGCTGCATGTACTTTCCGTGGTATTGGATGATTGCTTGTTAAAACAGGATCGCCCCCTGGCCGCTAACGCCGTCCACTGGCGGTTTTTCTCTGCTGCCAGTCCTGTCGCTAAACCGGGGAACGTATCTCCCGCTTCGGGAGATGACCAAACGAACCCATTAGCAATATCTCCTAACGTAGTAACTGCCACAGTCCCTAGCTCTGATTGTATGCCCGGGTTCCCTGACACCAATGATATGTCTACGTTAACCCCTGCCGATCAGTCCTGTGAGGTTCCCCTGGAGAGTACATATGTTTCACTACCTAACACTAAGGTTCTAGTATCAGAGAATAAGTCCCTTAGTTCCCCTATTTCTAGCTCTGAATCCCTCTCTTTAGGTCTTGAGGGTTTCCCAGCTTTAACCTCTGCTAGGCAGTCCTGTGCGCTTTCCCCGTCAGAGAAAGAATCCCTAAGTTCTGTTCCCAGGGTCATTTCTGTATTAACCCCTGTGGGGCAGCTCTCTGAGTTTCCTTTGGTAAATCCCTGTTCTCTGTCAGCCATGGTCACGCCCCTAGCTTCAGAGGAGAGATTCCTGGTCTCTCCTAATACAGAGAGAAGATTACCTATGTTTTACTCTCAGGCATTGTCTGCATTAACCCCTGTAAATTCTTGCTGCCTCCAAGTTAATGCCTTTGTTTTTGCCTCAGAGAATGAGTCCACAAGTCAGACAGCAGAGGTTGCATTGAGGGATTCCCATAACCGTACGGAGTCCTTAGATATTCTTTGTTATAAATCCCCTGCTTCAGCTCAAGTTTCCGCAGTTTCGTCTCCGGAGACTTCGGCTAAAGTTCTGGTTCCTGATAAATGTATTCAGGAGTCAGGTTTTTCCCTAAGCTTGGTCGCAGAGTTCCTTCTCCCGGGTGTTTCGCTGAACCAGCCTGTCGCCCACATAGCGGTGATCCCTGCTTCAGCGCATAGTTTCCACATTCTGGAGTCTGCAGTAATTTCTGGTTTCCCAGACATTCCTTACCAAATACCTACTTCAGAGACCAGTACAGTTATGATTCACCCCCGTGTACTGTCTGAGTTCTCCTCCTCTTTAAGCTTAGGGTTAAAAGCATACAGTAGTCTGTATGTCCCTCCTGGGGTTCATATTATGTTCCCAGGAATGTTTGCTGACGCACGGTTTTCTCCCAAAAGTGACGCTTTTTCATATAGATTAGTAAAAAGTCTGCACACTGTTTCCCTTTTCGCTGAATTGTGTCTTACTAGTTTTGAGACTCTGAGAGGTAATGATTCTCCTTCTGATTCTGAAGCTCTTCCTACAAGGAGTATCCTGATTGGGGGTCCCCCTGATTTCTCTGTCCAGGCTAATTCTCCAGGGATCAGCATATCTGTGGTCACTCCCTTAGTACTGTCTGAGGTCACCATGCATATATTACAAGTCCTGGGGTTTAAATCTGAGCTATTGAGCTGTCCTGCCTTTGCTGAAATCCAGTCCCTCAGTACTGTGTCTAAATATGCCCCAGCAAACATTGGGTTACTCTTGGAAGAAATTAAAACTCCTGTCTTAAAGGGTATTTTTTCTCACATGTCCAGCAAAACTAGAACCTCAGTAATTGTCTCTAAGTCACTTATCAATACATCTGATTTTTTCTCTAATCAAACCAAGACACCCTCACTATCGGTTAGGAGTCCTGGGATCAGAGATTTTGCACTAGAAAACACACCAATTCATGTTTTTGTCAGGTTAGGTACCCCTGTGGTTAGGGCCATTGCAGTTTCGGAAAAGACTCCTTGTACTCCTAAGGTGCCTGTCATCAAGAGTTTTCATAGTTCATACTTGCTGCTTGTTGATTCTCAGGGCCCTGTCACTGAGGTACAGACTTCAGCTTCTGATGTTAGCTTCCCTCCCGCCACTACCCTGGCTCTGCCTTTTTCTCAAGCTACTGATTTGAAAATCCCAAGGACTATTCCTGATTCACTGACAATATTATCTCCCAATGAAGATTTCCCAGTATTGGAGAGCTCTACTGTTGTTTGCTTCTCTGCTCCTGCTAAACCATGGTTTTGTCCCTCGGATTTTTCGGTTGCCCCTGTTATTTCCTCTCAGTTGGAAATACTCTGTACGTATCCCAAGATTTCGGTCCCTATGCCTGGTTTACTGCTTGCCTTGTCACCTTCCATACCAATACCGGGAGATGCTTCCAACCAACCTATACCCTTACTAACCATTACCTGGGAGCCTTCTAGAGGAAAAATTCCTCGCAAATTCCAACATGCAGTGGTCAGCCAAGACTTTTTCTGTTACAAAGTTCCTCCTGGTGTATTCGATCAACTATCAGGGCCGCTGATCCTAGATTCAGGTTCCTTTATTAAAGACTGGGCTTTCAGTGGGGGTTCTTCTGCCGTTTCTGCTCTGGAACTCTCTGGTTCTTCACAGCCCTGGATTTCCAAGACATTTTGCGAGGCGAGCCATGTACCAAGGATGTTTCTTCCATCAATCTCATATCCTAGAACTGTACTCACCAAAGAACTGCTCGTTTACGGATGCCCTTTCTACCTAAAGAATTTTAGGAACAACTCAATGTCCCCAAGGCCCATGGATGGTCCTGTCTGGCCGCAGTTCTCACCGGGGGGTGGGGGTACACTAAGGACTAATCACGAGTCTCTGGAGCACGACTCTAACCCCAATCCTAGACGGTTCAGCAACAATTCCCGGCCCTCCAACTCTATGTGTGCTCATGTTCGCCCGGAGGTCTCGCGTGAAGGGGGGGGGGGGGTACTGTAAAGAATCCGCTCCACGGTTTACTGGTTGCCTTACCTTACAGACCGGTGCAGTTCTGGAACAGCTCTCCTGAGGTTTGCTGCAGCCTGGATTCACTCACCAAAGCAATACACACTCCCTCTGGTATCTACTGCAGCTGTGCAGCCTTTCACTGCAACCTATACTTGCATTCACTCATTGGAGCAGTACCTTCACACCCCCGCCGGGGATTGGCCCGCTGGCCTTTAAGTATTGTCTTCCCATAATGCTCCCTGCCGAGCATAGTCCTAACTGGATGTCACTACTGTTTTGCCACAAGCCCTCGCTTGTTCTCCTATGCTGATACCAGGTTCCGCCCTGCGTCCTTCAGCTTCCTTCAAGCCGCTTGTTCTCCTATGCTGATACGGAGGTTCCGCCCTGCGTCCTTCAGCTTCCTTCAAGCCCTCGCTTGTTCTCCTATGCTGATACGGAGGTTCCGCCCTGCGTCCTTCAGCTTCCTTCAAGCCCTCGCTTGTTCTCCTATGCTGATACGGAGGTTCCGCCCTGCGTCCTTCAGCTTCCTTCAAGCCCTCGCTTGTTCTCCTATGCTGATACCAGGTTCCGCCCTGCGTCCTTCAGCTTCCTTCAAGCTCCCGCTTGTTCTCCTGTGCTGAAGCGGAGGTTCCGTCCTGCGTCCTTCAGCTTCCTGTTCTCCTGTGCTGAAGCAGAGGTTTCGTCCCTGCGTCCTTCAGCCTCCTGGTTTCCTGCACTGAAGCGGAGGTTTCCCTGTGTATCTACAGCTTCCTGGTTCCTGGGGCCTACTCTTTCCCTAATCTAGAGAGGCCGTGTCCTGGTTCCTGCGCTGTTACAGAGGATTCCCCAGCCGCTCAGGACTCTTGCGCTGTAGCACTGGTGCACCCGTGCAGCTAGGCGTTGTGCTACTCTGGTCTGCCTACCATCTCCTGTGACCAGTACCATGGGCCATGGTCGTCGCTCGCGCAGAGGCCAACCCCGCGCTCCTAAGCTGAAGCGGGGCTCTCCTGACTACCTGTTGACGAACTCTTGCCTGAACAATGTTTATCCTGATATCTCCAGCCCTGACCCTGGCTTGTACAACGACGACGCTGTCTTCTCCTATCCTGATCCTGCGATATATGACAACGAACTGCGCAATCCGGATCAGCCTGCGCGGTCTCAGGTCGGTGCTTTTACAACCCCACCTCAGCCTCGCGGTCCGACCCTGGTTTGTGGCGAGCAGAACCCTGACACCCAGTAGCCCAAGCACGCTGCCTAGGGGTCACACTCGACTCCTCTCTCACATCCGCCCCTCACATTCAAAACATTTCTAAAACTTGTCGCTTTTTCCTCCGCAATATAACAAAGATACGCCCTTTCCTCTGTTGTTCGACTGCTAAAACTCTGACTCAGGCCCTCATTCTCTCCCGTCTTGATTACTGTAACTTCCTGCTGTCCGGCCTTCCTGCCTCTCACCTGTCTCCCCTACAATCTATCCTTAACGCTGCTGCCAGAATCACTCTACTCTTTCCTAGATCTGTCTCAGCATCTCCCCTCCTGAAATCCCTCTCCTGGCTTCCGATCAAATCCCGCATCTCACACTCCATTCTTCTCCTCACTTTTGAAGCTTTACATTCTTCTGCCCCTCCTTACATCTCATCCCTAATTTCTCGCTATGCACCATCCCGACTCTTGCGTTCTGCTCAAGGATGTCTTCTTTCTACCCCCTTTGTATCTAAAGCCCTCTCCCGCCTTAAACCTTTCTCACTGACTGCCCCACACCTCTGGAATGCCCTTCCCCTCAGTACCCGACTAGCACCCTCTCTATCCACCTTTAAGACCCACCTTAAGACACACTTGCTTAAAGAAGCATATGAATAGCACTGTGGATATTCTGAACACGATACTTAATGCTTGGCCCCTGCAGACGCACTTACCAGAACTCCCTCCTACTGTCTCTGTACGTTCTACCTACCTACCAATTAGACTGTAAGCTCCTCGGGGCAGGGACTCCTCTTCCTTAATGTTACTTTTATGTCTAAAGCGCTTATTCCCATGATCTGTTATTTATATTATCTGTTATTTATTTGATTACCACGTGTATTACTACTGTGAAGCGCTATGTACACTAATGGCGCTATATAAATAAAGACATACAATACAATTCAATATACCCCTTACTTGATGATTAGAAAATTTCAATCACATGAAAAAACTCGGCCCGCTCCCCACTGCGCATGCGCGTGACGTCACGCGAGGCGCCACCATCGCCGACCAAGCATCGGCAGGTAGACACGCCCCCCCGCTCACCACGCGCATGCGCACCAAAGGGAAGGGCACCCGATGAGTGTATTCCTTTGTCTGAGGTGACGTAACACTTCTCCGCCCCCAAGGCACGCCCCTACCGGTTACCCATAGGTGTAGAGGTGCCGGTCCTTAGCCAATCAAAGACTGGAATTAGTGGGCAACAAAACGCCCCCCCCCCCCCCATCGGCGCCTTTCCTGATGGCCCTGGATGGTCAGGAGGACATAGTGATATATAATAGTGCTCCTTATACAAATATCAGACATAAAACCCATGCTGATTAATACACTATAAGGTAGGAAAGCGCAACAACTATAAACACCAGGGGTAAAGAAACCCCCTTATTGCTCCACGTCCCGAGCTCCGCCAAGGGTCTGTGCTCTCATTTGGTGCAGTGGAGTGGAACTACCAGCACTGTAATGTGCGTCTGCGAGGGCGGCACCCGCCATCGGCCTGTTTGCCTGCTAATCTGACATTACTACTGCGGAGGAGGATCGCACAGCCCAGAGACAACCGGGAAGGGTTATCGCGTCACATCCGGAAGTGACGTCACACCCGGAAACCCGCCGGGCTATGCAGAGTCAGCATCTTACCATCGTGACCGGAGAGGTTGTTGATTTGGGAGAACCATCGGGCCCCCACGAGACATCAGCGGAGGTTGGGTGAGCACCCCGAGCATTGGCTCAACCCACGGGCACCCCCCTCAACATCATATCCCCTGACGTTTTACGTATTCATCTGGGGACACTTCCCTGGTCACAAGACTTTGATCTTAAGCCAGGAGACATCCTGGTGTAACCCCTCTGACATTCAATTAGCAGGAACTTGCTTTGATCGCCTCTCAGTAATGCACCCACTTCCACTTGTTGTTTTTTATTAATATCTTTTGAGTTTAATTTGACAATTGTTGTTATTGTTTGTGATTATATTGACATAATTTAATATAAAGGTGTTTTCTTACCAGTTCCCCTTTGACTGCGCTTCCATATATATTTTTTTCTTTTGTACTACTATTTATCTCAAGGACTCGGGGTTCCTTGTTTAGGAAGCTGCGTTATCATTTGGGTTTTGGTTTTTCAACACACTTACCTTTTTGTTGCCAGACCCTACATGCTCCGGATTGGTTCATGTCACATTATATATTGTATATTTATTTGAATTATTTTATAAGATTTAGTCCAGTATTTTAAGTTGTATTTTCTATTTGGCGCACCCACTATTCTTTTTTTCTTTTTGCTTTTATTAATATGGTTACTACTGTCTCAGCATCCGCATATAGACAGAGGTATCCCCTATTAACGGTCCTCAAATTTCAAACTAAGGGGGTTATGCACTAAGCAGTGATACGTGGGTTTTCTGGGTGCTATGCACAAATCAGTGATAAGTGCTTTTAAATGAGATAACTGCCTTTATAGCGTGATACTGTCTGCTGTGAGATTCACAAAGCAGTGATAACACTGCAGTATCGCGCTATAATGGCTACTTAAAAGCACTTATCACTGCTTTGTGAATCTCACAGCAGGCAGTATCACGCTATAATGGCTTTTTATCCCACTTAAAAGCACTTATCACTGCTTAGTGCATAACCCCCTAAGCAACCAATGTGGACTTGACTTTGCTACAATCCAAGTTCCTAAGACTTGGTGCCCCAGCCATTGCCAAACCAATTGCTTCCATAATCAACTCTATCCTGTCTGCAGGCCATATCCCTAAGACTTGGAAAACTGCCAGAGATGTCCCAATCTTCAAAAGTGGGGACAAAAACACTGTCTCAAACTACAAATCAATCTCTCTTCTCCCAATACACACTTGCTCTCATTCATGCCTCACTGTCACCTGCCATTTCCTCTGATGCAAATGGTGTCAACCTTTTAGTCATTTAATACTAACTAACCTTAAAACTCGCCCCACAAATCAAGATTTGTCCTATAGCCTGCACTCATGGCTATTGTCCCACACACACAGTCACTCCTACCACCCATTGTGGCCAAGCACTGCCATCTACAGCACTTATTCCCTCACCTGCTATCTCTGTAAGTTCCATACAAATATTATCCAAAGTCATGGACAAAAATGTGTTCACTCCCAATTAATATAATCTATATCAAGACAAATTTCCCTAGCCAATTCCAATCTGGCTTTCACCTCACACACTTCACTGTAATTATTCTGCTAAAAATATAAAATGCCTTGTAAATAATGTATACCCTGTTCACCTATGCAACTGCACCTGTAACCATGCATCACCTGTCCTTTAACTCTATGTCCAGGACACACCCAAAAACGAGAGGCGACTGCCAACTCACTATTTCCTGGCAAAACATTCTAGATTACACAGCGATTTTGACAATAACTAATGATTATGGACACCTTTGGAAAAAATAAATGGTTAAAAGTTATAAAGTTGGCAGATATGATATATCCCGCAACATATGGATGGCTTGCTGCTTGCTTTGCTGTGACATCTGCAGATATCCTTGGGATTTGGTGATCCTTATATACGGGCAGCAAAACTCCAGTGGACTAAGTACATTTTTTGAAATTTCAACTGACATCTGGTTTTTATTTTATTTTTGAAGTTTCATATTTTTTATTTTTGCTATAGATTTCAGTTATTTTTATCACAAATTCGCCCTTTTGGGGATTCTTTGGTCAATAGCCTTGTTAACTCTATCTGATTTACACAGCTGATTTATCCTTATGTGAGGCTTCCTAAGGCGCTACTCCAATTTGTTATATATATATACATACAAAGATATAAACATAGTTATGAAAACAGTAGTGGCTAAAGTGTTGGTTGCTTGATATATAGCAAAATTAAACTGGTAAATAGATTTGTATACAGTATGTAGCGACTACAACAATATATACTGCTTGTGGTAAAAGGAAAAGCCTGTAGTAGGTCTTTTAACATCTGTGGCCTTAACAATAGGGAACCTGTAAATATAAGAAAAACCCTGAAATCCTGAGCAGGAGATTTCCTTTTAAAATAGACAAATGATTTTGCATAGGACTCCACACTAATTTCTTGTAATATAATTTCTTTGCGAAATGCCGAGCACACGGCCAGCTTTATATGTTTAAAGACACTCAGCATTAATTAATTTAACTAAAAAGTAATTCTCAAAGCTCTTTTTTTTTCTTTTCGGGCACAAAGCCAACAAGCTTCTGGGCGTTTCGCCAAAAACCTTGAGCGGTACAGACGGTTTCGCCGTCTTCTACATATTAATTGCTGGATTGTAACATTAGTTTAATGTTAAAAATGAAGCTTTCTCCACAGCCCTAAAAACGAAAACATTTTATGGCCTCTCAAAAATAAAATAACGGGTCTTTTATACCAATAGGTCACATTACAGCACCGACAAAGTTTATTGCAGCAAATGCCGCCGGTTCACCGGGATTTACTCCGGCTGGTGCTGAGGAAAGTCAGCACATCAGCCGCATCCAGCCGCGTCCCCTCCGTTCCCCCCCCCCCTCCAATCCGCGCGCAATTTACATACCTTCCCGACCCCCTAGCTGTGCCTGCTGTGCCCCTCTGCTTCCCCGCTCCCCCGCTTACCTCACTTCAAACCTTCAGGGGAGTCGGGGAAGCCGGGGAAGCCGGGGAAGCCGGGGAAGCCGGGCGCTCACGTGACTGTGACGTCACCGACGTCACGCGAACGAGCCGCTTGTCAACGCTACTCCACGCTGCCGCCACGCATCCTGCCGGGCGTTTTTTGCTGCAATAAACTTTGTCGGTGCTGTTACTTTATAAACACAAAATCTAGCCTAACAAGAGCATGCTACATTCTTCCACTCATTCCTTTGAATGCCTTCTTAAAGAAATCTCATATTCCCACAAACTTCCTTCACTACAAATTTATGTTATCCTGTTTCAACTTTGCCCTCTCTCAAGCCAAACAAAACTATTTCTCTCCATTAATCAATCTCTTCAAACATGCAACAGTTATACCATGATTCAAAAACAGCAAGCTTGCCCCTACCTGTCTTGTATTCTGTCGCTTGCTCCATTTTCTCAACACCCATTCTCTCCTTGACCCTCTACAATTTATCCTAAACGCTGCTGCCAGAATCACTCTACTCTTTAAACTCGGACTTTAAAGTGATAGTGAGTTTCAAGACACAACTATCCACACACCTCTCAGGGCTTTGTACCCCACACCGTGTCCACAGCAACCCCAAAGCCCCACACCCAACCTCCCTGGTGTGTGAGACAGCGCTGCCCACAATGTGTATGTATTTGTTGGTGCACTTAGCTACGATACCTGCCCAGTGCGCCAGCACCTGGGCCCGCTGATCTCTTCGCAAAGGATCCGCCGATCCCGCGATGAAACTGCCTCCACGTGGGTTGGTGTCCCGCCGGATGCTCCCATCATGAAGACAGTCTCTTTCCTGAAGAGGTCTGTTCCCTGACCAAACTTGCCATGCCACGTTGCACACAGCTGTGTCCCTGACTATATTGAAATACACCTGACTGCTAAGGGGATCCGTTCCCTAGCTAGGGCATGTCCCTGTAGCAGTTCCAACCTTTCAATGACTGGGGCCTAGGGCAATACAGGCCTCGTGCACTGGGTCCCTGACCCCTGCACACACAACCTCCCCTGACTGTATCCCAGCTCCATCTCCTCGCACACAACAATGTATCTATTCCCTGCTGCAGAGAATCCTAGAGCCCTACTGGCTGTAATGAGTCACCTGTGCTCCAGCACCAGGGGCTGCTGGGAGTTGTAGTCCCTTGGGAAGCTCTTTGCTATGGGGCCATGTGCGCGATCTATACTGCGTATGTCTAAAGCTGTTATGGCCGCCGCTACTCTTAACTTGGCATGCGCAACTTCCAAGAGCTCCTGCACACTTGGAATGGCCACCGCTACCCTTGCCAACCTCTGCGCATTGCACTGCGCAGGCGCGAACTCCCACGCCAACCTCAACATGGCCACCGCAACTGCTCTGCGCATGCGCGACCCTCCGCACATGCGCTGTCACATTAAACATGGCGGCGTCCTGACACAGCTCGCCCCCGCAGCGCCCCCCGCGAAGCTGGAGGTAAGGGGGAAGAGAACCAGGGGTCAGAGGGTCCGGGGGGGGGCCCTGGCTTCACTTACAAGACACACTATACAAACTAATGACAATAGATAGACTGGAGACACGCATAGACAGGAACAGAACAATGGGGGACTTCCGTCAGAGGTGGGATTGGTTCCTAGAGGACAGAGACATGAAGACAAAGGACGGTACAGGATAAAAGCACTAGATAGGGGACGGAAAGAAGAAAGAGTGAAAATACCAACACTGCAAGTTGCGTTAGAGTTCAAAGTTAAAATAGATAAGATTTGAGTTTGAAAAATATTGTAAACTTTGTATATAAACTTTGGGTGATACACTGTGATTGTAATTGGAAAAGTCAAAGATGATCGCCTGTATGCTGAAACCTAATAAAAAAGATTTGTGGAAAAAAATAATAATCATAGCTTTGACTCCTGTTATTATTGACACAGTTGACATCTTGTCTTGTCTTTGTGAGTTTTAATGTCATCTTTCTATGTGAGAAATCTGTGTGAAACAGAGAATGGAAGGTTTTTGCTCCTAGCTGACTTTATTGACCTTTCCTCATCCAATCAGCTCCAAATGAAAGTGTAAACAGGCCAGATATTATGAGAAGCCTTTAAGATAAGCTCAGATTCTTACAGTGAAACTGTTTCTCACACAATGTGCCAAGTGGCAGAACAGACACATCACATTTAACCCCATAATGATTTTTAGCTGACAGACAGTTATCCAGTATTATTATGTATTACAAAATGACATCAGCTTTAGTATTGTTATGTATTACAAAATGAGGTAATGTTTAGTGACGTGCAAGCCCCCCATAAAGGGGTGGAGCGTTAGGTTTTAGGGTATAAATATATGGCACACAGTGTTATCCGGGGGAGAGCTTTTTGTTTTGAAGCTGTCTCCGCTGTGTGCACCTGAAATAAACTCATTTGATAACTGAATTTTTGTTGTAACATTTTTACAGCTTTAACATTATTTAATTACTTATTCTATCTTTAATCTGCTATAGATAATTATTATATATGATTTACAATCGAAACTGGACCATAATAACTTACATCAGTGGAGTGAGACTGAAATAAAGTAAATGTGGAAATGTATCAAGCTGTTAAATAATAGTAACAGTTCATGAATATAAACTTTGTGCATTGATAGCACTCCATACGTGTGACACATACAGGTCACACGCTCACAGGTGCTGTACCTGTCACTCCCTGTCCCATATACAGGTCACACGCTCACAGGTGCTGTACCTGTCACTCCCTGTCCCGTATACAGGTCACACGCTCACAGGTGCTGTACGTGTCACTCCCTGTCCCGTATACAGGTCACACGCTCACAGGTGCTGTACGTGTCACTCCCTGTCCCGTATACAGGTCACACGCTCACAGGTGCTGTACGTGTCACTCCCTGTCCCGTATACAGGTCACACGCTCACAGGTGCTGTACGTGTCACTCCCTGTCCCGTATACAGGTCACACGCTCACAGGTGCTGTACGTGTCACTCCCTGTCCCGTATACAGGTCACGTGCTCACAGGTGCTGTACGTGTCACTGCCTGTCCCGTATACAGGTCACACGCTCACAGGTGCCGTACGTGTCACTCCCTGTCCCGTATACAGGTCACACGCTCACAGGTGCTGTACGTGTCACTCCCTGTCCCGTATACAGGTCACACGCTCACAGGTGCTGTACCTGTCACTCCCTGTCCCGTATACAGGTCACGCGCACACAGGTGCTGTACCTGTCACTCCCTGTCCCGTATACAGGTCACGCGCACACAGGTGCTGTACGTGTCACTCCCTGTCCCGTATACAGGTCACGCGCACACAGGTGCTGTACGTGTCACTCCCTGTCCCGTATACAGGTCACGCGCTCACAGGTGCTGTACGTGTCACTCCCTGTCCCATATACAGGTCACACGCTCACAGGTGCTGTACCTGTCACTCCCTGTCCCGTATACAGGTCACGCGCTCACAGGTGCTGTACGTGTCACTCCCTGTCCCGTATACAGGTCACACGCTCACAGGTGCAGTACCTGTCACTCCCTGTCCCGTATACAGGTCACACACTCACAGGTGCTGTACGTGTCACTCCCTGTCCCGTATACAGGTCACGCGCACACAGGTGCTGTACGTGTCACTCCCTGTCCCGTATACAGGTCACGCGCACACAGGTGCTGTACCTGTCACTCCCTGTCCCGTATACAGGTCACACGCTCACAGGTGCTGTACGTGTCACTCCCTGTCCCATATACAGGTCACGTGCTCACAGGTGCTGTACGTGTCACTCCCTGTCCCATATACAGGTCACGCGCTCACAGGTGCTGTACGTGTCACTCCCTGTCCCATATACAGGTCACGCGCACACAGGTGCTGTACCTGTCACTCCCTGTCCCGTATACAGGTCACACGCTCACAGGTGCTGTACGTGTCACTCCCTGTCCCATATACAGGTCACACGCTCACAGGTGCTGTACGTGTCACTCCCTGTCCCATATACAGGTCACACGCTCACAGGTGCTGTACGTGTCACTCCCTGTCCCATATACAGGTCACACGCTCACAGGTGCTGTACGTGTCACTCCCTGTCCCGTATACAGGTCACGCGCACACAGGTGCCGTACGTGTCACTCCCTGTCCCGTATACAGGTCACACACTCACAGGTGCTGTACGTGTCACTCCCTGTCCCGTATACAGGTCACGCGCTCACAGGTGCTGTACGTGTCACTCCCTGTCCCGTATACAGGTCACACGCACACAGGTGCTGTACGTGTCACTCCCTGTCCCGTATACAGGTCACACGCTCACAGGTGCTGTACGTGTCACTCCCTGTCCCGTATACAGGTCACGCGCACACAGGTGCTGTACGTGTCACTCCCTGTCCCGTATACAGGTCACACGCTCACAGGTGCTGTACGTGTCACTCCCTGTCCCGTATACAGGTCACACGCTCACAGGTGCTGTACGTGTCACTCCCTGTCCCGTATACAGGTCACGCGCACACAGGTGCTGTACGTGTCACTCCCTGTCCCGTATACAGGTCACGCGCTCACAGGTGCTGTACGTGTCACTCCCTGTCCCGTATACAGGTCACGCGCTCACAGGTGCTGTACCTGTCACTCCCTGTCCCGTATACAGGTCACACGCTCACAGGTGCTGTACGTGTCACTCCCTGTCCCGTATACAGGTCACGCGCTCACAGGTGCTGTACCTGTCACTCCCTGTCCCGTATACAGGTCACGCGCTCACAGGTGCTGTACGTGTCACTCCCTGTCCCGTATACAGGTCACGCGCTCACAGGTGCTGTACCTGTCACTCCCTGTCCCGTATACAGGTCACGCGCACACAGGTGCTGTACCTGTCACTCCCTGTCCCGTATACAGGTCACACGCTCACAGGTGCTGTACGTGTCACTCCCTGTCCCGTATACAGGTCACACACTCACAGGTGCTGTACCTGTCACTCCCTGTCCCGTATACAGGTCACACGCTCACAGGCGCTGTACGTGTCACTCCCTGTCCCGTATACAGGTCACGCGCTCACAGGTGCTGTACGTGTCACTCCCTGTCCCGTATACAGGTCACGCGCACACAGGTGCTGTACGTGTCACTCCCTGTCCCGTATACAGGTCACACGCTCACACGTGCTGTACGTGTGACTACCTGTCCCGTATACAGGTCACACGCTCACAGGTGCTGTACCTGTCACTCCCTGTCCCGTATACAGGTCACGTGCTCACAGGTGCTGTACCTGTCACTCCCTGTCCCGTATACAGGTCACGCGCACACAGGTGCTGTACGTGTCACTCCCTGTCCCGTATACAGGTCACGCGCTCACAGGTGCTGTACCTGTCACTCCCTGTCCCGTATACAGGTCACACGCTCACAGGTGCCGTACCTGTCACTCCCTGTCCCGTATACAGGTCACGCGCACACAGGTGCTGTACCTGTCACTCCCTGTCCCGTATACAGGTCACGCGCTCACAGGTGCTGTACCTGTCACTCCCTGTCCCGTATACAGGTCACACGCTCACAGGTGCCGTACCTGTCACTCCCTGTCCCGTATACAGGTCACGCGCACACAGGTGCTGTACCTGTCACTCCCTGTCCCGTATACAGGTCACGCGCTCACAGGTGCTGTACCTGTCACTCCCTGTCCCGTTTACAGGTCACGCGCACACAGGTGCTGTACGTGTCACTCCCTGTCCCGTATACAGGTCACACACTCACAGGTGCTGTACCTGTCACTCCCTGTCCCGTATACAGGTCACACGCTCACAGGTGCTGTACGTGTCACTCCCTGTCCCGTATACAGGTCACGCGCTCACAGGTGCTGTACGTGTCACTCCCTGTCCCGTATACAGGTCACACGCACACAGGTGCTGTACGTGTCACTCCCTGTCCCGTATACAGGTCACACGCTCACAGGTGCTGTACGTGTCACTCCCTGTCCCGTATACAGGTCACGCGCACACAGGTGCTGTACGTGTCACTCCCTGTCCCGTATACAGGTCACACGCTCACAGGTGCTGTACGTGTCACTCCCTGTCCCGTATACAGGTCACACGCTCACAGGTGCTGTACGTGTCACTCCCTGTCCCGTATACAGGTCACGCGCACACAGGTGCTGTACGTGTCACTCCCTGTCCCGTATACAGGTCACACGCTCACAGGTGCTGTACGTGTCACTCCCTGTCCCGTATACAGGTCACGCGCTCACAGGTGCTGTACGTGTCACTCCCTGTCCCGTATACAGGTCACACGCACACAGGTGCTGTACGTGTCACTCCCTGTCCCGTATACAGGTCACACGCTCACAGGTGCTGTACGTGTCACTCCCTGTCCCGTATACAGGTCACGCGCACACAGGTGCTGTACGTGTCACTCCCTGTCCCGTATACAGGTCACACGCTCACAGGTGCTGTACGTGTCACTCCCTGTCCCGTATACAGGTCACACGCTCACAGGTGCTGTACGTGTCACTCCCTGTCCCGTATACAGGTCACGCGCACACAGGTGCTGTACGTGTCACTCCCTGTCCCGTATACAGGTCACGCGCTCACAGGTGCTGTACGTGTCACTCCCTGTCCCGTATACAGGTCACGCGCTCACAGGTGCTGTACCTGTCACTCCCTGTCCCGTATACAGGTCACACGCTCACAGGTGCTGTACGTGTCACTCCCTGTCCCGTATACAGGTCACGCGCTCACAGGTGCTGTACCTGTCACTCCCTGTCCCGTATACAGGTCACGCGCTCACAGGTGCTGTACCTGTCACTCCCTGTCCCGTATACAGGTCACGCGCACACAGGTGCTGTACCTGTCACTCCCTGTCCCGTATACAGGTCACACGCTCACAGGTGCTGTACGTGTCACTCCCTGTCCCGTATACAGGTCACACACTCACAGGTGCTGTACCTGTCACTCCCTGTCCCGTATACAGGTCACACGCTCACAGGTGCTGTACGTGTCACTCCCTGTCCTGTATACAGGTCACGCGCTCACAGGTGCTGTACGTGTCACTCCCTGTCCCGTATACAGGTCACGCGCACACAGGTGCTGTACGTGTCACTCCCTGTCCCGTATACAGGTCACACGCTCACACGTGCTGTACGTGTGACTCCCTGTCCCGTATACAGGTCACACGCTCACAGGTGCTGTACCTGTCACTCCCTGTCCCGTATACAGGTCACGTGCTCACAGGTGCTGTACCTGTCACTCCCTGTCCCGTATACAGGTCACGCGCTCACAGGTGCTGTACGTGTGACTCCCTGTCCCGTATACAGGTCACACGCTCACAGGTGCCGTACCTGTCACTCCCTGTCCCGTATACAGGTCACGCGCACACAGGTGCTGTACCTGTCACTCCCTGTCCCGTATACAGGTCACGCGCTCACAGGTGCTGTACCTGTCACTCCCTGTCCCGTATACAGGTCACGCGCTCACAGGTGCTGTACCTGTCACTCCCTGTCCCGTATACAGGTCACACGCTCACAGGTGCCGTACCTGTCACTCCCTGTCCCGTATACAGGTCACGCGCACACAGGTGCTGTACCTGTCACTCCCTGTCCCGTATACAGGTCACGCGCTCACAGGTGCTGTACCTGTCACTCCCTGTCCCGTTTACAGGTCACGCGCACACAGGTGCTGTACGTGTCACTCCCTGTCCCGTATACAGGTCACACACTCACAGGTGCTGTACCTGTCACTCCCTGTCCCGTATACAGGTCACGCGCACACAGGTGCTGTACCTGTCACTCCCTGTCCCATATACAGGTCACACGCTCACAGGTGCTGTACCTGTCACTCCCTGTCCCGTATACAGGTCACGCGCACACAGGTGCTGTACCTGTCACTCCCTGTCCCGTATACAGGTCACGCGCTCACAGGTGCTGTACGTGTCACTCCCTGTCCCATATACAGGTCACACGCTCACAGGTGCTGTACCTGTCACTCCCTGTCCCGTATACAGGTCACGCACTCACAGGTGCCGTACGTGTCACTCCCTGTCCCATATACAGGTCACACGCTCACAGGTGCTGTACCTGTCACTCCCTGTCCCGTATACAGGTCACGCGCTCACAGGTGCTGTACGTGTCACTCCCTGTCCCGTATACAGGTCACACGCTCACAGGTGCAGTACCTGTCACTCCCTGTCCCGTATACAGGTCACACACTCACAGGTGCTGTACGTGTCACTCCCTGTCCCGTATACAGGTCACGCGCACACAGGTGCTGTACGTGTCACTCCCTGTCCCGTATACAGGTCACGCGCACACAGGTGTTGTACGTCTCACTCCCTGTCCCGTATACAGGTCACGCGCTCACAGGTGCTGTACCTGTCACTCCCTGTCCCATATACAGGTCACACGCTCACAGGTGCTGTACGTGTCACTCCCTGTCCCGTATACAGGTCACGCGCACACAGGTGCTGTACGTGTCACTCCCTGTCCCGTATACAGGTCACGTGCTCACAGGTGCTGTACGTGTCACTCCCTGTCCCATATACAGGTCACGCGCACACAGGTGCTGTACGTGTCACTCCCTGTCCCGTATACAGGTCACACGCTCACAGGTGCTGTACCTGTCACTCCCTGTCCCGTATACAGGTCACACGCTCACAGGTGCTGTACATGTCACTCCCTGTCCCGTATACAGGTCACACACTCACAGGTGCTGTACGTGTCACTCCCTGTCCCGTATACAGGTCACACACTCACAGGTGCTGTACGTGTCACTCCCTGTCCCGTATACAGGTCACACACTCACAGGTGCTGTACGTGTCACTCCCTGTCCCATATACAGGTCACGCGCACACAGGTGCTGTACGTGTCACTCCCTGTCCCGTATACAGGTCACACGCTCACAGGTGCTGTACGTGTCACTCCCTGTCCCGTATACAGGTCACACGCTCACAGGTGCTGTACATGTCACTCCCTGTCCCGTATACAGGTCACACACTCACAGGTGCTGTACGTGTCACTCCCTGTCCCGTATACAGGTCACACACTCACAGGTGCTGTACGTGTCACTCCCTGTCCCGTATACAGGTCACACGCTCACAGGTGCTGTACGTGTCACTCCCTGTCCCGTATACAGGTCACACGCTCACAGGTGCTGTACGTGTCACTCCCTGTCCCGTATACAGGTCACACGCTCACAGGTGCTGTACGTGTCACTCCCTGTCCCGTATACAGGTCACGTGCTCACAGGTGCTGTACGTGTCACTGCCTGTCCCGTATACAGGTCACACGCTCACAGGTGCCGTACGTGTCACTCCCTGTCCCGTATACAGGTCACACGCTCACAGGTGCCGTACGTGTCACTCCCTGTCCCGTATACAGGTCACACGCTCACAGGTGCTGTACCTGTCACTCCCTGTCCCGTATACAGGTCACGTGCTCACAGGTGCTGTACGTGTCACTCCCTGTTCCGTATACAGGTCACACGCTCACAGGTGCTGTACGTGTCACTCCCTGTCCCGTATACAGGTCACGTGCTCACAGGTGCTGTACGTGTCACTCCCTGTCCCGTATACAGGTCACACACTCACAGGTGCTGTACCTGTCACTCCCTGTCCCGTATACAGGTCACGCGCACACAGGTGCTGTACGTGTCACTCCCTGTCCCGTATACAGGTCACATGCTCACAGGTGCCGTATGTGTGACTCCCTGTCCCGTATACAGGTCACGCGCTCACAGGTGCTGTACGTGTCACTCCCTGTCCCGTATACAGGTCACACGCTCACAGGTGCTGTACCTGTCACTCCCTGTCCCGTATACAGGTCACGCGCACACAGGTGCTGTACGTGTCACTCCCTGTCCCGTATACAGGTCACGCGCACACAGGTGCAGTACCTGTCACTCCCTGTCCCGTATACAGGTCACACGCTCACAGGTGCTGTACCTGTCACTCCCTGTCCCGTATACAGGTCACACGCTCACAGGTGCTGTACCTGTCACTCCCTGTCCCGTATACAGGTCACACGCTCACAGGTGCTGTACCTGTCACTCCCTGTCCCGTATACAGGTCACGCGCACACAGGTGCTCTACCTGTCACTCCCTGTCCCGTATACAGGTCACGCGCACACAGGTGCTGTACGTGTCACTCCCTGTCCCGTATGAAGGTCACACGCTCACAGGTGCTGTACCTGTCACTCCCTGTCCCGTATACAGGTCACGCGCACACAGGTGCTGTACCTGTCACTCCCTGTCCCGTATACAGGTCACGCGCACACAGGTGCTGTACGTGTCACTCCCTGTCCCGTATACAGGTCACACGCTCACAGGTGCTGTACGTGTCACTCCCTGTCCCGTATACAGGTCACACGCTCACAGGTGCTGTACGTGTCACTCCCTGTCCCGTATACAGGTCACACGCTCACAGGTGCTGTACGTGTCACTCCCTGTCCCGTATACAGGTCACACGCTCACAGGTGCTGTACCTGTCACTCCCTGTCCCGTATACAGGTCACACGCTCACAGGTGCTGTACGTGTCACTCCCTGTCCCGTATACAGGTCACACGCTCACAGGTGCTGTACGTGTCACTCCCTGTCCCGTATACAGGTCACACGCTCACAGGTGCTGTACGTGTCACTCCCTGTCCCGTATACAGGTCACACGCTCACAGGTGCTGTACGTGTCACTCCCTGTCCCGTATACAGGTCACACGCTCACAGGTGCTGTACCTGTCACTCCCTGTCCCGTATACAGGTCACACGCACACAGGTGCTGTACGTGTCACTCCCTGTCCCGTATACAGGTCACGCACTCACAGGTGCCGTACCTGTCACTCCCTGTCCCGTATACAGGTCACACACTCACAGGTGCTGTACGTGTCACTCCCTGTCCCGTATACAGGTCACACGCTCACAGGTGCTGTACGTGTCACTCCCTGTCCCGTATACAGGTCACGCGCACACAGGTGCTGTACGTGTCACTCCCTGTCCCGTATACAGGTCACGCGCACACAGGTGCTGTACGTGTCACTCCCTGTCCCGTATACAGGTCACGCGCACACAGGTGCTGTACGTGTCACTCCCTGTCCCGTATACAGGTCACGCGCACACAGGTGCTGTACGTGTCACTCCCTGTCCCGTATACAGGTCACACGCTCACAGGTGCTGTACGTGTCACTCCCTGTCCCGTATACAGGTCACGCGCACACAGGTGCTGTACGTGTCACTCCCTGTCCCGTATACAGGTCACGCGCACACAGGTGCTGTACGTGTCACTCCCTGTCCCGTATACAGGTCACGCGCACACAGGTGCTGTACGTGTCACTCCCTGTCCCGTATACAGGTCACGCGCACACAGGTGCTGTACGTGTCACTCCCTGTCCCGTATACAGGTCACACACTCACAGGTGCTGTACGTGTCACTCCCTGTCCCGTATACAGTTCACACGCTCACAGGTGCTGTACCTGTCACTCCCTGTCCCGTATACAGGTCACGCGCTCACAGGTGCTGTACGTGTCACTCCCTGTCCCGTATGCAGGTCACGCGCACACAGGTGCTGTACGTGTCACTCCCTGTCCCGTATACAGGTCACACGCTCACAGGTGCTGTACGTGTCACTCCCTGTCCCGTATACAGGTCACACGCTCACAGGTGCTGTACGTGTCACTCCCTGTCCCGTATACAGGTCACACGCTCACAGGTGCTGTACGTGTCACTCCCTGTCCCGTATACAGGTCACGCGCACACAGGTGTGCCGTACGTGTCACTCCCTGTCCCGTATACAGGTCACACGCTCACAGGTGCTGTACGTGTCACTCCCTGTCCCGTATACAGGTCACGCGCACACAGGTGCTGTACGTGTCACTCCCTGTCCCGTATACAGGTCACGCGCACACAGGTGTGCCGTACGTGTCACTCCCTGTCCCGTATACAGGTCACACACTCACAGGTGCTGTACGTGTCACTCCCTGTCCCGTATACAGGTCACACGCTCACAGGTGCTGTACGTGTCACTCCCTGTCCCGTATACAGGTCACGCGCACACAGGTGCTGTACGTGTCACTCCCTGTCCCGTATACAGGTCACGCGCACACAGGTGCTGTACGTGTCACTCCCTGTCCCGTATACAGGTCACGCGCACACAGGTGCTGTACGTGTCACTCCCTGTCCCGTATACAGGTCACGCGCACACAGGTGCTGTACGTGTCACTCCCTGTCCCGTATACAGGTCACACGCTCACAGGTGCTGTACGTGTCACTCCCTGTCCCGTATACAGGTCACGCGCACACAGGTGCTGTACGTGTCACTCCCTGTCCCGTATACAGGTCACGCGCACACAGGTGCTGTACGTGTCACTCCCTGTCCCGTATACAGGTCACGCGCACACAGGTGCTGTACGTGTCACTCCCTGTCCCGTATACAGGTCACGCGCACACAGGTGCTGTACGTGTCACTCCCTGTCCCGTATACAGGTCACACACTCACAGGTGCTGTACGTGTCACTCCCTGTCCCGTATACAGTTCACACGCTCACAGGTGCTGTACCTGTCACTCCCTGTCCCGTATACAGGTCACACGCTCACAGGTGCTGTACGTGTCACTCCCTGTCCCGTATACAGGTCACGCGCACACAGGTGTGCCGTACGTGTCACTCCCTGTCCCGTATACAGGTCACACGCTCACAGGTGCTGTACGTGTCACTCCCTGTCCCGTATACAGGTCACGCGCACACAGGTGTGCCGTACGTGTCACTCCCTGTCCCGTATACAGGTCACACGCTCACAGGTGTGCCGTACGTGACTAATTGCCTATGACTTCGTGCTATCGTTGGTAAGGGCCCCCCAAGTTTACAGACTAAACACTGTATAGTCAGCGCTCCAAAGTGCAGCTACTTATTTTTGACCTGTATACAGACCTGGCCATAGAGGTCATTGCATTCGCTTTCAGTACAACACCTCTTTTCCTCCAGATCACAAATAATGTCTGCAATTGCACCACTGCTTCCTGGGGCGGTCTGTACGGCCGTTGGGGTGGGGCATCTGGTCCCTGTGCACCAACCATCACATGTGTTAGTCTCCCACAATCATTGTTAATTCTGGAAATTGCTGCACTACCTGCGTGAGACAGACCACGAACATCAGGCCACTGAAATTAACTAGTAATCAATTCCCCAGGGCAAACACTGCCCTGCACCCTCATATACAGAAGGATCGCATAATACCGCCTTTCTACCTTTCGGGTTTCCGAATAACCTTATTTCCTAGATCCAGACCCCTTATTTATTTTTTTGCATGACGTCTGTACCAGTGATATTCTCGGCACCGCTGCGGTGTCAAATCAATTCTGGTCTAAAAAACCCCCATCAGACACCAGGGTACGAGTGGTACCTCCGTGACCATGATATCCTACTATAGTACAAAGGCACCCCTGGCAACAACAGTAACATTTGTCTTGTTACACTTAATTGTGCCCCAGTATCAATAAGACATTCTGTGTCTCAGCCCCTAAGAAAAGGTCTCCCTTCAGCACGGATATTTACTGGAGTTAGTAACTCGCGGAGACGGGTCTCAGGGCCTCCAACCCTCATGTTGGGTCTCACGGCCTCCAACCCTCATGTTGGGTCTCAGGGCCTCCAACCCTCATGTTGGGTCTCAGGGCCTCCAACCCTCATGTTGGGTCTCAGGGCCTCCAACCCTCATGTTGGGTCTCAGGGCCTCCAACCCTCATGTTGGGTCTCAGGGCCTCCAACCCTCATGTTGGGTCTCAGGGCCTCCAACCCTCATGTTGGGTCTCAGGGCCTCCAACCCTCATGTTGGGTCTCAGGGCCTTCAACCCTGATGTTGGGTCTCACGGCCTCCAACCCTCATGTTGGGTCTCAGGGCCTCCAACCCTCATGTTGGGTCTCACGGCCTCCAACCCTCATGTTGGGTCTCAGGGCCTCCAACCCTCATGTTGGGTCTCAGGGCCTCCAACCCTCATGTTGGGTCTCAGGGCCTCCAACCCTCATGTTGGGTCTCAGGGCCTCCAACCCTCATGTTGGGTCTCAGGGCCTCCAACCCTCATGTTGGGTCTCAGGGCCTCCAACCCTCATGTTGGGTCTCAGGGCCTCCAACCCTCATGTTGGGTCTCAGGGCCTCCAACCCTCATGTTGGGTCTCAGGGCCTCCAACCCTCATGTTGGGTCTCAGGGCCTCCAACCCTCATGTTGGGTCTCAGGGCCTCCAACCCTCATGTTGGGTCTCAGGGCCTCCAACCCTCATGTTGGGTCTCACGGTCTCCAACCCTCATGTTGGGTCTCAGGGCCTCCAACCCTCATGTTGGGTCTCAGGGCCTCCAACCCTCATGTTGGGTCTCAGGGCCTCCAACCCTCATGTTGGGTCTCAGGGCCTTCAACCCTCATGTTGGGTCTCAGGGCCTTCAACCCTCATGTTGGGTCTCAGGGCCTCCAACCCTCATGTTGGGTCTCACGGCCTCCAACCCTCATGTTGGGTCTCAGGGCCTTCAACCCTCATGTTGGATGAAGTAACTTGTCTTGGTTAGTTGTGCTACAAACGAAACCGTTTGTGTGTGCAGTCATTTAACTGTATACGACTGGCTACACTGTCTCTAACTTGCTTAATACTGTAGGGGCGACATCTGGAGAAAGTTGTGTGTAATTAGACTGTAAGCTCCTCGGAGCAGGGACTCCTCTTCCGAAATGTTACTTTTATGTCTGAAGCACTTATTCCCATGACCTGTTATATATATTATTTGTTACTTATATGATTGTCACATGTATTACTTCTGTGAAGCGCTATGTACATTAATGGCGCTATAAACATAAAGTAACATACATACGAGGAGCTAAGGGCTGAAAAATCCATTCTCTTTCCCCAAATCGTTCTGCATGTTTAAATATCCCGTGGCGATGTATTACCTCCCCTGGAATGTCTTCCCGTGGCGATGTATTACCTCCCCTGGAATGTCTTCCCGTGGCGATGTATTACCTCCCCTGGAATGTCTTCCCGTGGCGATGTATTACCTCCCCTGGAATATCTTCCCGCGGCGATGTATTACCCCCCCTGGGATATCTTCCCGTGGCGATGTATTACCTCCCCTGGAATATCTTCCCGTGCCGATGTATTACCTCCCCTGGAATGTCTTCCCGGGGCGATGTATTACCTCCCCTGGAATATCTTCCCGTGGCGATGTATTACCCCCCCTGGAATATCTTCCCGTGGCGATGTATTACCCCCCCTGGGACATCTTCCCGTGGCGATGTATTATCTCCCCTGGAATATCTTCCCGTGGCGATGTATTACCTCCCCTGGGATATCTTCCCGTGGCGATGTATTACCTCCCCTGGAATATCTTCCCGTGGCGATGTATTACCTCCCCTGGAATATCTTCCCGTGGCGATGTATTACCCCCCCTGGGATATCTTCCCGTGGCGATGTATTACCTCCCCTGGAATATCTTCCCACGGCGATGTATTACCTCCCCTGGAATATCTTCCCGTGGCGATGTATTACCCCCCCTGGGATATCTTCCCGTGGCGATGTATTACCTCCCCTGGAATATCTTCCCGTGGCGATGTATTACCTCCCCTGGAATATCTTCCCGTGGCGATGTATTACCTCCCCTGGAATATCTTCCCGTGGCGATGTATTACCTCCCCTGGAATATCTTCCCGTGGCGATGTATTACCTCCCCTGGAATATCTTCCCGTGGCGATGTATTACCTCCCCTGGAATATCTTCCCGTGGCGATGTATTACCTCCCCTGGAATATCTTCCCGTGGCGATGTATTACCTCCCCTGGAATATCTTCCCGTGGCGATGTATTACCTCCCCTGGAATATCTTCCCGTGACGATGTATTACCCCCCCTGGAATATCTTCCCGCGGCGATGTATTACCCCCCCTGGAATTTCTTCCCGTGGCGATGTATTACCTCCCCTGGGATATCTTCCCGTGGCGATGTATTACCTCCCCTGGAATATCTTCCCGTGGCGATGTATTACTTCTCCTGGAATATCTTCCCGTGGCGATGTATTACCTCCCCTGGAATATCTTCCCGTGGCGATGTATTACCTCCCCTGGAATATCTTCCCGTGGCGATGTATTACCTCCCCTGGAATATCTTCCCGTGGCGATGTATTACTTCCCCTGGAATATCTTCCCGTGGCGATGTATTACCTCCCCTGGAATATCTTCCCGTGGCGATGTATTACCTCCCCTGGAATGTCTTCCCGTGGCGATGTATTACCTCCCCTGGAATGTCTTCCCGTGGCGATGTATTACCTCCCCTGGAATATCTTCCCGCGGCGATGTATTACCCCCCCTGGGATATCTTCCCGTGGCGATGTATTACCTCCCCTGGAATATCTTCCCGTGCCGATGTATTACCTCCCCTGGAATGTCTTCCCGGGGCGATGTATTACCTCCCCTGGAATATCTTCCCGTGGCGATGTATTACCCCCCCTGGAATATCTTCCCGTGGCGATGTATTACCCCCCCTGGGACATCTTCCCGTGGCGATGTATTATCTCCCCTGGAATATCTTCCCGTGGCGATGTATTACCTCCCCTGGGATATCTTCCCGTGGCGATGTATTACCTCCCCTGGAATATCTTCCCGTGGCGATGTATTACCTCCCCTGGAATATCTTCCCGTGGCGATGTATTACCCCCCCTGGGATATCTTCCCGTGGCGATGTATTACCTCCCCTGGAATATCTTCCCACGGCGATGTATTACCTCCCCTGGAATATCTTCCCGTGGCGATGTATTACCCCCCCTGGGATATCTTCCCGTGGCGATGTATTACCTCCCCTGGAATATCTTCCCGTGGCGATGTATTACCTCCCCTGGAATATCTTCCCGTGGCGATGTATTACCTCCCCTGGAATATCTTCCCGTGGCGATGTATTACCTCCCCTGGAATATCTTCCCGTGGCGATGTATTACCTCCCCTGGAATATCTTCCCGTGGCGATGTATTACCTCCCCTGGAATATCTTCCCGTGGCGATGTATTACCTCCCCTGGAATATCTTCCCGTGGCGATGTATTACCTCCCCTGGAATATCTTCCCGTGGCGATGTATTACCTCCCCTGGAATATCTTCCCGTGACGATGTATTACCCCCCCTGGAATATCTTCCCGCGGCGATGTATTACCCCCCCTGGAATTTCTTCCCGTGGCGATGTATTACCTCCCCTGGGATATCTTCCCGTGGCGATGTATTACCTCCCCTGGAATATCTTCCCGTGGCGATGTATTACTTCTCCTGGAATATCTTCCCGTGGCGATGTATTACCTCCCCTGGAATATCTTCCCGTGGCGATGTATTACCTCCCCTGGAATATCTTCCCGTGGCGATGTATTACCTCCCCTGGAATATCTTCCCGTGGCGATGTATTACTTCCCCTGGAATATCTTCCCGTGGCGATGTATTACCTCCCCTGGAATATCTTCCCGTGGCGATGTATTACCTCCCCTGGAATATCTTCCCGTGGCGATGTATTACCTCCCCTGGAATATCTTCCCGTGGCGATGTATTACCTCCCCTGGAAAATCTTCCCGCGGCGATGTATTACCCCCCCTGGGATATCTTCCCGTGGCGATGTATTACCTCCCCTGGAATATCTTCCCGTGGCGATGTGTTACCTCCCCTGGAATGTCTTCCCGTGGCGATGTATTACCTCCCCTGGAATATCTTCCCGTGGCGATGTATTACCCCCCCATGAATATCTTCCCGTGGCGATGTATTACCCCCCCTGGAATATCTTCCCGTGGCGATGTATTACCCCCCCTGGGACATCTTCCCGTGGCAATGTATTATCTCCCCTGGAATATCTTCCCGTGGCGATGTATTACCTCCCCTGGAATATCTTCCCGTGGCGATGTATTACCTCCCCTGGAATATCTTCCCGTGGCGATGTATTACCTCCCCTGGAATATCTTCCCGTGGCGATGTATTACCTCCCCTGGAATATCTTCCCGTGGCGATGTATTACCCCCCCTGGAATATCTTCCCGTGGCGATGTATTACCTCCCCTGGAATATCTTCCCATGGCGATGTATTACCTCCCCTGGAATATCTTCCCGTGGCGATGTATTACCTCCCCTGGAATATCTTAATGTGGCGATGTATTACCTCCCCTGGGATATCTTCCCGTGGCGATGTATTACACCCCCTGGAATATCTTCCCGTGGCGATGTATTACCTCCCCTGGAATATCTTCCCGTGGCGATGTATTACCTCCCCTGGAATATCTTCCCGTGGCGATGTATTACCTCCCCTGGAATATCTTCCCGTGGCGATGTATTACCTCCCCTGGAATATCTTCCCGTGGCGATGTATTACCTCCCCTGGAATATCTTCCCGTGGCGATGTATTACCTCCCCTGGAATATCTTCCCGTGGCGATGTATTACCCCCCCTGGAATATCTTCCCGTGGCGATGTATTACCTCCCCTGGAATATCTTCCCGTGGCGATGTATTACCTCCCCTGGAATATCTTCCCGTGGCGATGTATTACCTCCCCTGGAATATCTTCCCGTGGCGATGTATTACCCCCCCTGGAATATCTTCCCGTGGCGATGTTTTACCTCCCCTGGAATATCTTCCCGTGGCGATGTATTACCTCCCCTGGAGTATCTTCCCGTGGCGATGTATTACCTCCCCTGGAATATCTTAATGTGGCGATGTATTACCTCCCCTGGGATATCTTCCCGTGGCGATGTATTACACCCCCTGGAATATCTTCCCGTGGCGATGTATTACCTCCCCTGGAATATCTTCCCGTGGCGATGTATTACCTCCCCTGGAATATCTTAATGTGGCGATGTATTACCTCCCCTGGGATATCTTCCCGTGGCGATGTATTACACCCCCTGGAATATCTTCCCGTGGCGATGTATTACCTCCCCTGGAATATCTTCCCGTGGCGATGTATTACCTCCTCTGGAATATCTTCCCGTGGCGATGTATTACCCCCCCTGGAATATCTTCCCGTGGCGATGTATTACCTCCCCTGGGATATCTTCCCGTGGCGATGTATTACCCCCCCTGGAATATCTTCCCGTGGCGATGTATTACCTCCCCTGGAATATCTTCCCGTGGCGATGTATTACCTACCCTGGAATATCTTCCTGTGGCGATGTATTACCTCCCCTGGAATATCTTCCCGTGGCGATGTATTACCTCCCCTGGAATATCTTCCCGTGGCGATGTATTACCCCCCCTGGAATATCTTCCCGTGGCGATGTATTACCTCCCCTGGAATATCTTCCCGTGGCGATGTATTACCTCCCCTGGAATATCTTCCCGTGGCGATGTATTACCTCCCCTGGAATATCTTAATGTGGCGATGTATTACCTCCCCTGGGATATCTTCCCGTGGCGATGTATTACACCCCCTGGAATATCTTCCCGTGTCGATGTATTACCTCCCCTGGAATATCTTCCCGTGGCGATGTATTACCTCCCCTGGAATATCTTAATGTGGCGATGTATTACCTCCCCTGGGATATCTTCCCGTGGCGATGTATTACACCCCCTGGAATATCTTCCCGTGGCGATGTATTACCTCCCCTGGAATATCTTCCCGTGGCGATGTATTACCTCCTCTGGAATATCTTCCCGTGGCGATGTATTACCCCCCCTGGAATATCTTCCCGTGGCGATGTATTACCTCCCCTGGGATATCTTCCCGTGGCGATGTATTACCCCCCCTGGAATATCTTCCCGTGGCGATGTATTACCTCCCCTGGAATATCTTCCCGTGGCGATGTATTACCTCCCCTGGAATATCTTCCCGTGGCGATGTATTACCTCCCCTGGAATATCTTCCCGTGGCGATGTATTACCTCCCCTGGGATATCTTCCCGTGGCGATGTATTACCTCCCCTGGGATATCTTCCCGTGGCGATGTATTACACCCCCTGGAATATCTTCCCGTGGCGATGTATTACCTCCCCTGGAATATCTTCCCGTGGCGATGTATTGCCTCCCCTGGAATGTCTTCCCGTGGCGATGTATTACCTCCCCTGGAATATCTTCCCGTGGCGATGTATTACCTCCTCTGGAATATCTTCCCGTGGCGATGTATTACTTCCCCTGTGATATCTTCCCGTGGCGATGTATTACCTCCCCTGGAATATCTTCCCGTGGCGATGTATTACCTCCCCTGGAATATCTTCCCTTGGCGATGTATTACCTCCCCTGGAATATCTTCCCGTGGCGATGTATTACCCCCCCTGGGATATCTTCCTGTGGCGATGTATTACCCCCCTGGAATATCTTCCCGTGGCGATGTATTACCTCCCCTGGAAAATCTTCCCGTGGCGATGTATTACCTCCCCTGGAATATCTTCCCGTGGCGATGTATTACCTCCCCTGGAATATCTCCCCGTGGCGATGTATTACCTCCCCTGGGATATCTTCCCGTGGCGATGTATTAACTCCCCTGGAATATCTTCCCGTGGCGATGTATTACCTCCCCTGGAATATCTTCCCGTGGCGATGTATTGCCTCCCCTGGAATGTCTTCCCGTGGCGATGTATTACCTCCCCTGGAATATCTTCCCGTGGCGATGTATTACCTCCTCTGGAATATCTTCCCGTGGCGATGTATTACTTCCCCTGTGATATCTTCCCGTGGCGATGTATTACCTCCCCTGGAATATCTTCCCTTGGCGATGTATTACCTCCCCTGGAATATCTTCCCGTGGCGATGTATTACCCCCCCTGGGATATCTTCCCGTGGCGATGTATTACCCCCCCTGGAATATCTTCCCGTGGCGATGTATTACCTCCCCTGGAAAATCTTCCCGTGGCAATGTATTACCTCCCCTGGGATATCTTCCCGTGGCGATGTATTACCCCCCCTGGAATATCTTCCCGTGGCGATGTATTACCTCCCCTGGAATATCTTCCCGTGGCGATGTATTACCTCCCCTGGAATATCTTCCCGTGGCGATGTATTTCCTCCCCTGGAATATCTTCCCGTGGCGATGTATTACCTCCCCTGGAATGTCTTCCCGTGGCGATGTATTACCCCCCTGGAATATCTTCCCGTGGCGATGTATTACCTCCCCTGGAATATCTTCCCGTGGCGATGTATTACCTCCCCTGGGATATCTTCCCGTGGCGATGCATTACCTCCCCTGGAATATCTTCCCGTGGCGATGTAATACCTCCCCTGGAATATCTTCCCGTGGCGATGTATTACCTCCCCTGGAATATCTTCCCGTGGCGATGTAATACCTCCCCTGGAATATCTTCCCGTGGCGATGTATTACCTCCCCTGGAATATCTTCCCGCGGCGATGTATTACCTCCCCTGGAGTATCTTCCCGTGGCGATGTATTACCTCCCCTGGAATATCTTCCCGTGGCGATGTATTACCTCCCCTGGAATATCTTCCCGTGGCGATGTATTACCTCCCCTGGAATATCTTCCCATGGCGATGTATTACCTCCCCTGGAATGTCTTCCCGTGGCGATGTATTACCTCCCCTGGGATATCTTCCCGTGGCGATGTATTACCTCCCCTGGGATATCTTCCCGTGGCGATGTATTACCCCCTCTGGAATATCTTCTCGTGGCGATGTATTACCTCCCCTGGGATATCTTCCCGTGGCGATGTATTACCTCCCCTGGAATATCTTCCCGTGGCGATGTATTACCTCCCCTGGAATATCTTCCCGTGGCGATGTATTACCTCCCCTGGGATATCTTCCCGTGGCGATGTATTACCCCCCCTGGTATATCTTCCCGTGGCGATGTATTACCTCCCCTGGAATATCTTCCCGTGGCGATGTATTACCCCCCCTGGAATATCTTCCCGTGGCGATGTATTACCTCCCCTGTAATATCTTCCCGTGGCGATGTATTACCTCCCCTGGAATATCTTCCCGTGGCGAGGTATTACCCCCCCTGGAATATCTTCCCGTGGCGATGTATTACACCCCCTGGAATATCTTCCCGTGGCGATGTATTACCTCCCCTGGAATATCTTCCCGTGGCGATGTATTACCTCCCCTGGAATATCTTCCCGCGGCGATGTATTACCTCCCCTGGAATATCTTCCCGTGGCGATGTATTACCTCCCCTGGAATATCTTCCCGCGGCGATGTATTACTTCCCCTGGGATATCTTCCCGTGGCGATGTATTACCTCCCCTGGGATATCTTCCCGTGGCGATGTATTACCTCCCCTGGAATATCTTCCCGTGGCGATGTATTACCTCCCCTGGAATATCTTCCCGTGGCGATGTATTACCTCCCCTGGAATATCTTCCCGTGGCGATGTATTACCTCCCCTGGGATATCTTCCCGTGGCGATGTATTACCTCCCCTGGAATATCTTCCCGTGGCGATGTATTACCTCCCCTGGAATGTCTTCCCGTGGCGATGTATTACCTCCCCTGGAATATCTTCCCGTGGCGATGTATTACCTCCCCTGGAATATCTTCCCGTGGCGATGTATTACCTCCCCTGGAATATCTTCCCGTGGCGATGTATTACTTCCCCTGGAATATCTTCCCGTGGCGATGTATTACCTCCCCTGGAATATCTTCCCGTGGCGATGTATTACCTCCCCTGGAATATCTTCCCGTGGCGATGTATTACCTCCCCTGGAATATCTTCCCGCGGCGATGTATTACTTCCCCTGGGAAATCTTCCCGTGGCGATGTATTACCTCCCCTGGAATATCTTCCCGTGGCGATGTATTACCTCCCCTGGAATGTCTTCCCGTGGCGATGTATTACCTCCCCTGGAATATCTTCCCGTGGCGATGTATTACCCCCCCTGGAATATCTTCCCGTGGCGATGTATTACCCCCCCTGGGACATCTTCCCGTGGCGATGTATTATCTCCCCTGGAATATCTTCCCGTGGCGATGTATTACCTCCCCTGGGATATCTTCCCGTGGCGATGTATTACCTCCCCTGGGATATCTTCCTGTGGCGATGTATTACCTCCCCTGGAATATCTTCCCGTGGCGATGTATTACCCTCCCTGGGATATCTTCCCGTGGCGATGTATTACCTCCCCTGGAATATCTTCCCGTGGCGATGTATTACCTCCCCTGGAATATCTTCCCGTGGCGATGTATTACCCCCCCTGGGATATCTTCCCGTGGCGATGTATTACCTCCCCTGGAATATCTTCCCACGGCGATGTATTACCTCCCCTGGAATATCTTCCCGTGGCGATGTATTACCTCCCCTGGAATATCTTCCCGTGGCGATGTATTACCCCCCCTGGGATATCTTCCCGTGGCGATGTATTACCTCCCCTGGGATATCTTTCCGCGGCGATGTATTACCTCCCCTGGAATGTCTTCCCGTGGTGATGTATTACCCCCCCTGGGATATCTTCCCGTGGCGATGTATTACCTCCCCTGGAATATCTTCCCGTGGCGATGTATTACCTCCCCTGGAATATCTTCCCGTGGCGATGTATTACCCCCCCTGGAATATCTTCCCGTGGCGATGTATTACCTCCCCTGGGAAATCTTCCCGTGGCGATGTATTACCTCCCCTGGGATATCTTCCCGTGGCGATGTATTACCTCCCCTGGGATATCTTCCCGTGGCGATGTGTTACCCCCCCCTGGAATATCTTCCAGTGGCGATGTATTACCCCCCTTCGAATATCTTCCCGTGGCGATGTATTACCTCCCCTGGAATATCTTCCCGTGGCCATGTATTACCCCCCCTGGAATATCTTCCCGTGGCCATGTATTACCCCCCCTGGAATATCTTCCCGTGGTGATGTATTAACTCCCCTGGAATATCTTCCCTTGGCGATGTATTACCCCCCCTGGAATATCTTCCCGTGGCGATGTATTACCTCCCCTGGAATATCTTCCCGTGGCCATGTATTACCCCCCCTGGAATATCTTCCCGTGGCGATGTATTACCCCCCCTGGAATATCTTCCCGTGGCGATGTATTACCTCCCCTGGAATATCTTCCCGTGGCGATGTATTACCTCCCCTGGAATATCTTCCAGTGGCGATGTATTACCTCCCCTGGAATATCTTAATGTGGCGATGTATTACCTCCCCTGGGATATCTTCCCGTGGCGATGTATTACACCCCCTGGAATATCTTCCCGTGGCGATGTATTACCTCCCCTGGAATATCTTCCCGTGGCGATGTATTACCTCCCCTGGAATATCTTAATGTGGCGATGTATTACCTCCCCTGGGATATCTTCCCGTGGCGATGTATTACACCCCCTGGAATATCTTCCCGTGGCGATGTATTACCTCCTCTGGAATATCTTCCCGTGGCGATGTATTACCCCCCCTGGAATATCTTCCCGTGGCGATGTATTACCTCCTCTGGAATATCTTCCCGTGGCGATGTATTACCCCCCCTGGAATATCTTCCCGTGGCGATGTATTACCTCCCCTGGGATATCTTCCCGTGGCGATGTATTACCCCCCCTGGAATATCTTCCCGTGGCGATGTATTACCTCCCCTGGAATATCTTCCCGTGGCGATGTATTACCTCCCCTGGAATATCTTCCCGTGGCGATGTATTACCTCCCCTGGAATATCATCCCGTGGCGATGTATTACCTCCCCTGGGATATCTTCCCGTGGCGATGTATTACCTCCCCTGGGATATCTTCCCGTGGCGATGTATTACACCCCCTGGAATATCTTCCCGTGGCGATGTATTACCTCCCCTGGAATATCTTCCCGTGGCGATGTATTACCTCCTCTGGAATATCTTTCCCGTGGCGATGTATTACCTCCTCTGGAATATCTTCCCGTGGCGATGTATTACCCCCCCTGGAATATCTTCCCGTGGCGATGTATTACCCCCCCTGGGATATCTTTCCGTGGCGATGTATTACCTCCCCTGGGATATCTTCCCGTGGCGATGTATTACCTCCCCTGGAATGTCTTCCCGTGGCGATGTATTACCTCCTCTGGAATATCTTCCCGTGGCGATGTATTACCCCCCCTGGAATATCTTCCCGTGGCGATGTATTACCTCCTCTGGAATATCTTCCCGTGGCGATGTATTACCCCCCCTGGAATATCTTCCCGTGGCGATGTATTACCTCCCCTGGGATATCTTCCCGTGGCGATGTATTACCCCCCCTGGAATATCTTCCCGTGGCGATGTATTACCTCCCCTGGAATATCTTCCCGTGGCGATGTATTACCTCCCCTGGAATATCTTCCCGTGGCGATGTATTACCTCCCCTGGAATATCATCCCGTGGCGATGTATTACCTCCCCTGGGATATCTTCCCGTGGCGATGTATTACCTCCCCTGGGATATCTTCCCGTGGCGATGTATTACACCCCCTGGAATATCTTCCCGTGGCGATGTATTACCTCCCCTGGAATATCTTCCCGTGGCGATGTATTACCTCCTCTGGAATATCTTTCCCGTGGCGATGTATTACCTCCTCTGGAATATCTTCCCGTGGCGATGTATTACCCCCCCTGGAATATCTTCCCGTGGCGATGTATTACCTCCTCTGGAATATCTTCCCGTGGCGATGTATTACCCCCCCTGGAATATCTTCCCGTGGCGATGTATTACCTCCCCTGGGATATCTTCCCGTGGCGATGTATTACCCCCCCTGGAATATCTTCCCGTGGCGATGTATTACCTCCCCTGGAATATCTTCCCGTGGCGATGTATTACCTCCCCTGGAATATCTTCCCGTGGCGATGTATTACCTCCCCTGGAATATCATCCCGTGGCGATGTATTACCTCCCCTGGGATATCTTCCCGTGGCGATGTATTACCTCCCCTGGGATATCTTCCCGTGGCGATGTATTACACCCCCTGGAATATCTTCCCGTGGCGATGTATTACCTCCCCTGGAATATCTTCCCGTGGCGATGTATTACCTCCTCTGGAATATCTTTCCGTGGCGATGTATTACCTCCTCTGGAATATCTTCCCGTGGCGATGTATTACCCCCCCTGGAATATCTTCCCGTGGCGATGTATTACCCCCCCTGGGATATCTTTCCGTGGCGATGTATTACCTCCCCTGGGATATCTTCCCGTGGCGATGTATTACCTCCCCTGGAATGTCTTCCCGTGGCGATGTATTACCCCCCCTGGGATATCTTCCCGTGGCGATGTATTACCTCCCCTGGAATATCTTCCCGTGGCGATGTATTACCTCCCCTGGAATATCTTCCCGTGGCGATGTATTACCTCCCCTGGAATATCTTCCCGTGGCGATGTATTACCTCCCCTGGAATATCTCCCCGTGGCGATGTATTACCTCCCCTGGGATATCTTCCCGTGGCGATGTATTAACTCCCCTGGAATATCTTCCCGTGGCGATGTATTACCTCCCCTGGAATATCTTCCCGTGGCGATGTATTGCCTCCCCTGGAATATCTTCCCGTGGCGATGTATTACCTCCCCTGGAATATCTTCCCGTGGCGATGTATTACCTCCTCTGGAATATCTTCCCGTGGCGATGTATTACTTCCCCTGTGATATCTTCCCGTGGCGATGTATTACACCCCCTGGAATATCTTCCCGTGGCGATGTATTACCTCCCCTGGAATATCTTCCCGTGGCGATGTATTACCTCCCCTGGAATATCTTAATGTGGCGATGTATTACCTCCCCTGGGATATCTTCCCGTGGCGATGTATTACACCCCCTGGAATATCTTCCCGTGGCGATGTATTACCTCCCCTGGAATATCTTCCCGTGGCCATGTATTACCCCCCCTGGAATATCTTCCCGTGGCGATGTATTACCCCCCCTGGAATATCTTCCCGTGGCGATGTATTACCCCCCCTGGAATATCTTCCCGTGGCGATGTATTACACCCCCTGGAATATCTTCCCGTGGCGATGTATTACCTCCCCTGGAATATCTTCCCGTGGCCATGTATTACCCCCCCTGGAATATCTTCCCGTGGCGATGTATTACCCCCCCTGGAATATCTTCCCGTGGCGATGTATTACCCCCCCTGGAATATCTTCCCGTGGCGATGTATTACCTCCCCTGGAATATCTTCCCGTGGCGATGTATTACCTCCTCTGGAATATCTTCCCGTGGCGATGTATTACCCCCCCTGGAATATCTTCCCGTGGCGATGTATTACCTCCCCTGGAATATCTTCCCTTGGCGATGTATTACCCCCCCTGGAATATCTTCCCGTGGCGATGTATTACCTCCCCTGGAATATCTTCCCGTGGCCATGTATTACCCCCCCTGGAATATCTTCCCGTGGCGATGTATTACCCCCCCTGGAATATCTTCCCGTGGCGATGTATTACCCCCCCTGGAATATCTTCCCGTGGCGATGTATTACCTCCCCTGGAATATCTTCCCGTGGCGATGTATTACCTCCCCTGGAATATCTTCCCGTGGCGATGTATTACCCCCCCTGGAATATCTTCCCGTGGCGATGTATTACCTCCCCTGGAATATCTTCCCGTGGCGATGTATTACCTCCCCTGGAATATCTTCCCGTGGCGATGTATTACCTCCCCTGGAATATCTTAATGTGGCGATGTATTACCTCCCCTGGGATATCTTCCTGTGGCGATGTATTACACCCCCTGGAATATCTTCCCGCGGCGATGTATTACCTCCCCTGGAATATCTTCCCGTGGCGATGTATTACCTCCCCTGGAATATCTTAATGTGGCGATGTATTACCTCCCCTGGGATATCTTCCCGTGGCGATGTATTACACCCCCTGGAATATCTTCCCGTGGCGATGTATTACCTCCCCTGGAATATCTTCCCGTGGCGATGTATTACCTCCTCTGGAATATCTTCCCGTGGCGATGTATTACCCCCCCTGGAATATCTTCCCGTGGCGATGTATTACCTCCTCTGGAATATCTTCCCGTGGCGATGTATTACCTCCTCTGGAATATCTTCCCGTGGCGATGTATTACCCCCCCTGGAATATCTTCCCGTGGCGATGTATTACCCCCCCTGGGATATCTTCCCGTGGCGATGTATTACCTCCCCTGGGATATCTTCCCGTGGCGATGTATTACCTCCCCTGGAATATCTTCCCGTGGCGATGTATTACCTCCCCTGGAATATCTTCCCGTGGCGATGTATTACCTCCCCTGGAATATCTTCCCGTGGCGATGTATTACCTCCCCTGGAATATCTCCCCGTGGCGATGTATTACCTCCCCTGGGATATCTTCCCGTGGCGATGTATTAACTCCCCTGGAATATCTTCCCGTGGCGATGTATTACCTCCCCTGGAATATCTTCCCGTGGCGATGTATTGCCTCCCCTGGAATATCTTCCCGTGGCGATGTATTACCTCCCCTGGAATATCTTCCCGTGGCGATGTATTACCTCCTCTGGAATATCTTCCAATGGCGATGTATTACTTCCCCTGTGATATCTTCCCGTGGCGATGTATTACTTCCCCTGTGATATCTTCCCGTGGCGATGTATTACACCCCCTGGAATATCTTCCCGTGGCGATGTATTACCTCCCCTGGAATATCTTCCCGTGGCGATGTATTACCTCCCCTGGAATATCTTCCCGTGGCGATGTATTACCTCCCCTGGAATATCTTAATGTGGCGATGTATTACCTCCCCTGGGATATCTTCCCGTGGCGATGTATTACACCCCCTGGAATATCTTCCCGTGGCGATGTATTACCTCCCCTGGAATATCTTCCCGTGGCGATGTATTACCTCCTCTGGAATATCTTCCCGTGGCGATGTATTACCCCCCCTGGAATATCTTCCCGTGGCGATGTATTACCTCCCCTGGGATATCTTCCCGTGGCGATGTATTACTCCCTGTGGAATATCTTACCGTGGCGATGTATTACCTCCCCTGGAATATCTTCCCGTGGCGATGTATTACCTCCCCTGGAATATCTTCCCGTGGCGATGTATTACCTCCCCTGGAATATCTTCCCGTGGCGATGTATTACCTCCCCTGGGATATCTTCCCGTGGCGATGTATTACCTCCCCTGGGATATCTTCCCGTGGCGATGTATTACACCCCCTGGAATATCTTCCCGTGGCGATGTATTACCTCCCCTGGAATATCTTCCCGTGGCGATGTATTACCCCCCCTGGGATATCTTCCCGTGGCGATGTATTACCTCCCCTGGGATATCTTCCCGTGGCGATGTATTACCTCCCCTGGAATGTCTTCCCGTGGCGATGTATTACCCCCCCTGGGATATCTTCCCGTGGCGATGTATTACCTCCCCTGGAATATCTTCCCGTGGCGATGTATTACCTCCCCTGGAATATCTTCCCGTGGCGATGTATTACCTCCCCTGGAATATCTTCCCGTGGCGATGTATTACCTCCCCTGGAATATCTCCCCGTGGCGATGTATTACCTCCCCTGGGATATCTTCCCGTGGCGATGTATTACCTCCCCTGGAATATCTTCCCGTGGCGATGTATTACCTCCCCTGGAATGTCTTCCCGTGGCGATGTATTACCTCCCCTGGAATATCTTCCCGTGGCGATGTATTACCTCCCCTGGAATATCTTCCCGTGGCGATGTATTGCCTCCCCTGGGATATCTTCCCGTGGCGATGTATTACACCCCCTGGAATATCTTCCCGTGGCGATGTATTACCTCCCCTGGAATATCTTCCCGTGGCGATGTATTACCTCCCGTGGGATATCTTCCCGTGGCGATGTATTACCTCCCCTGGAATATCTTCCCGTGGCGATGTATTACCCGTCCTGGAATATCTTCCCGTGGCGATGTATTACCTCCCCTGGGATATCTTCCAGTGGCGATGTATTACCCCCCCTGGAATATCTTCCCGTGGCGATATATTACCTCCCGTGGGATATCTTCCCGTGGCGATGTATTACGTCCCCTGGAATATCTTCCCGTGGCGATGTATTACCTCCCCTGGGACTTCTTTCCGTGGCGATGTATTACCTCCCCTGGAATATCTTCCCGTGGCGATGTATTACCCGTCCTGGAATATCTTCCCGTGGCGATGTATTACCTCCCCTGGGATATCTTCCCGTGGCGATGTATTACCCCCCCTGGAATATCTTCCCGTGGCGATGTATTACCTCCCCTGGAATATCTTCCCGTGGCGATGTATTACCTCCCCTGGAATATCTTCCCTTGGCGATGTATTACCCCCCCTGGAATATCTTCCCGTGGCGATGTATTACCTCCCCTGGAATATCTTCCCGTGGCGATGTATTACCTCCCCTGGAATATCTTCCCGTGGCGATGTATTACCTCCCCTGGAATATCTTAATGTGGCGGTGTATTACCTCCCCTGGAATATCTTCCCGTGGCGATGTATTACCTCCCCTGGGATATCTTCCTGTGGCGATGTATTACCTCCCCTGGAATATCTTAATGTGGCGATGTATTACCTCCCCTGGGATATCTTCCTGTGGCGATGTATTACACCCCCTAGAATATCTTCCAGTGGCGATGTATTACCTCCCCTGGAATATCTTCCCGTGGCGATGTATTACCTCCCCTGGAATATCTTCCTGTGGCGATGTATTACCTCCCCTGGAATATCTTAATGTGGCGATGTATTACCTCCCCTGGGATATCTTCCTGTGGCGATGTATTACACCCCCTAGAATATCTTCCAGTGGCGATGTATTACCTCCCCTGGAATATCTTCCCGTGGCGATGTATTACCTCCTCTGGAATATCTTCCCGTGGCGATGTATTACCCCCCCTGGAATATCTTCCCGTGGCGATGTATTACCTCCCCTGGGATATCTTCCCGTGGCGATGTATTACCCCCCCTGGAATATCTTCCCGTGGCGATGTATTACCTCCCCTGGAATATCTTCCCGTGGCGATGTATTACCTCCCCTGGAATATCTTCCCGTGGCGATGTATTACCTCCCCTGGGATATCTTCCCGTGGCGATGTATTACCTCCCCTGGGATATCTTCCCGTGGCGATGTATTACACCCCCTGGAATATCTTCCCGTGGCGATGTATTACCTCCCCTGGAATATCTTCCCGTGGCGATGTATTACCTCCTCTGGAATATCTTCCCGTGGCGATGTATTACCTCCTCTGGAATTTCTTCCCGTGGCGATGTATTACCCCCCCTGGAATATCTTCCCGTGGCGATGTATTACCCCCCCTGGGATATCTTCCCGTGGCGATGTATTACCTCCCCTGGGATATCTTCCCATGGCGATGTATTACCTCCCCTGGAATGTCTTCCCGTGGCGATGTATTACCCCCCCTCGGATATCTTCCCGTGGCGATGTATTACCTCCCCTGGAATATCTTCCCGTGGCGATGTATTACCTCCCCTGGAATATCTTCCCGTGGCGATGTATTACCTCCCCTGGAATATCTTCCCGTGGCGATGTATTACCTCCCCTGGAATATCTCCCCGTGGCGATGTATTACCTCCCCTGGGATATCTTCCCGTGGCGATGTATTAACTCCCCTGGAATATCTTCCCGTGGCGATGTATTACCTCCCCTGGAATATCTTCCCGTGGCGATGTATTGCCTCCCCTGGAATATCTTCCCGTGCGATATGTATTACCTCCCCTGGAATATCTTCCCGTGGCGATGTATTACCTCCTCTGGAATATCTTCCCGTGGCGATGTATTACTTCCCCTGTGATATCTTCCCGTGGCGATGTATTACACCCCCTGGAATATCTTCCCGTGGCGATGTATTACCTCCCCTGGAATATCTTCCCGTGGCGATGTATTACCCCCCCTGGAATATCTTCCCGTGGCGATGTATTACCTCCCCTGGAATATCTTCCCGTGGCGATGTATTACCTCCCCTGGAATATCTTCCCGTGGCGATGTATTACCTCCCCTGGAATATCTTCCCGTGGCGATGTATTAACTCCCCTGGGATATCTTCCCGTGGCGATGTATTACCTCCCCTGGGATATCTTCCCGTGGCGATGTATTACACCCCCTGGAATATCTTCCCGTGGCGATGTATTACCTCCCCTGGAATATCTTCCCGTGGCGATGTATTACCTCCTCTGGAATATCTTCCCGTGGCGATGTATTACCTCCCCTGGAATATCTTCCCGTGGCGATGTATTACCTCCTCTGGAATATCTTCCCGTGGCGATGTATTACTTCCCCTGTGATATCTTCCCGTGGCGATGTATTACACCCCCTGGAATATCTTCCCGTGGCGATGTATTACCTCCCCTGGAATATCTTCCCGTGGCGATGTATTACCCCCCCTGGGATATCTTCCCGTGGCGATGTATTACCTCCCCTGTAATATCTTCCCGTGGCGATGTATTACCTCCCCTGGAATATCTTCCCGTGGCGATGTATTACCTCCCCTGGAATATCTTCCCGTGGCGATGTATTACCTCCCCTGGAATATCTCCCCGTGGCGATGTATTACCTCCCCTGGGATTTCTTCCCGTGGCGATCTATTAACTCCCCTGGAATATCTTCCCGTGGCGATGTATTACCTCCCCTGGAATATCTTCCCGTGGCGATGTATTGCCTCCCCTGGAATATCTTCCCGTGGCGATGTATTACCTCCCCTGGAATATCTTCCCGTGGCGATGTATTACCTCCTCTGGAATATCTTCCCGTGGCGATGTATTACTTCCCCTGTGATATCTTCCCGTGGCGATGTATTACCTCCCCTGGAATATCTTCCCGTGGCGATGTATTACCTCCCCTGGAATATCTTCCCGTGGCGGTGTATTACCCCCCCTGGAATATATTCCCGTTACGGTGTATTACCCCCCCTGGAATATCTTCCCGTGGCGATGTATTACCTCCCCTGGAATATATTCCCGCGGCGATGTATTACCTCCCCTGGAATATCTTCCCGCGGCGATGTATTACCTCCCCTGGAATATCTTCCCGCGGCGATGTATTACCTCCCCTGGAATATCTTCCCGTGGCGATGTATTACCTCCCCTGAAATATCTTCCCGTGGCGATGTATTACCCCCCCTGGAATATCATCCCGCGGCGATGTATTACCCCCCCTGGAATATCATCCCGCGGCGATGTATTACCTCCCCTGGAATATCTTCCCGTGGCGATGTATAACCTCCCCTGGAATGTCTTCCCGCGGCGATGTATTACCTCCCCTGGAATATCTTCCCGTGGCGATGTATTACCTCCCCTGGAATATCTTCCCGTGGCGATGTATTTCCTCCCCTGGAATGTCTTCCCGCAGCGATGTATTACCTCCCCTGGAATGTCTTCCCGCGGCGATGTATTACCTCCCCTGGAATGTCTTCCCGCGGCGATGTATTACCTCCCCTGGAATGTCTTCCCGCGGCGATGTATTACCTCCCCTGGAATATCTTCCCGTGGCGATGTATTACCTCCCCTGGAATATCTTCCCGTGGCGATGTATTACCTCCCCTGGAATATCTTCCCGTGGCGATGTATTACCTCCCCTGGGATATCTTCCCGTGGCGATGTATTACCTCCCCTGGAATATCTTCCCGTGGCGATGTATTACCTCCCCTGGAATATCTTCCCGTGGCGATGTATTACCTCCCCTGGAATATCTTCCCGTGGCGATGTATTACCTCCCCTGGGATATCTTCCCGTGGCGATGTATTACCTCCCCTGGGATATCTTCCCGTGGCGATGCATTACCTCCCCTGGAATATCTTCCCGTGGCGATGTATTACCTCCCCTGGAATATCTTCCCGTGGCGATGTATTACCTCCCCTGGAATATCTTCCCGTGGCGATGTATTACCTCCCCTGGAATATCTACCCGTGGCGATGTATTACCTCCCCTGGAATATCTTCCCGTGGCGATGTATTTCCTCCCCTGGAATGTCTTCCCGTGGCGATGTATTACCTCCCCTGGAATATCTTCCCGTGGCGATGTATTACCACCCCTGGGATATCTTCCCGTGGCGATGCATTACCTCCCCTGGGATATCTTCCCGCGGCGATGTATAACCTCCCCTGGAATGTCTTCCCGTGGCGATGTATTACCTCCCCTGGAATATCTTCCCGTGGCGATGTATTACCTCCCCTAGAATATCTTCCCGTGGCGATGTATAACCTCCCCTGGAATATCTTCCCGTGGCGATGTATTACCTCCCCTGGAATGTCTTCCCGTGGCGATGTATTACCTCCCCTGGAATATCTTCCCGTGGCGATGTATTACCTCCCCTGGAATATCTTCCCGTGGCGATGTATTACCTCCCCAGGAATATCTTCCCGTGGCGATATATTACCTCCCGTGGGATATCTTCCCGTGGCGATGTATTACGTCCCCTGGAATATCTTCCCGTGGCGATGTATTACCTCCCCTGGGACATCTTTCCGTGGCGATGTATTACCTCCCCTGGAATATCTTCCCGTGGCGATGTATTAACCGTCCTGGAATATCTTCCCGTGGCGATGTATTACCTCCCCTGGAATATCTTCCCGTGGCGATGTATTACCTCCCCTGGAATATCTTCCCGCGGCGATGTATTACCTCCCCTGGAATATCTTCCCGTGGCGATGTATTACCTCCCCTGGAATATCTTCCCGTGGCGATGTATTACCTCCCCTGGAATATCTTCCCGTGGCGATGTATTACCTCCCCTGGGATATCTTCCCGTGGCGATGTATTACCTCCCCTGGAATATCTTCCCGTGGCGATGTATTACCTCCCCTGGAATATCTTCCCGTGGCGATGTATTACCTCCCCTGGAATATCTTCCCGTGGCGATGTATTACCTCCCCTGGGATATCTTCCCGTGGCGATGTATTACCTCCCCTGGAATATCTTCCCGTGGCGATGTATTACCTCCCCTGGAATATCTTCCCGTGGCGATGTATTACCTCCCCTGGAATATCTTCCCGTGGCGATGTATTACCTCCCCTGGAATATCTTCCCGTGGCGATGTATTACCTCCCCTGGGATATCTTCCCGTGCGATGTATTACCTCCCCTGGGATATCTTCCCGTGGCGATGCATTACCTCCCCTGGAATATCTTCCCGTGGCGATGTATTACCTCCCCTGGGATATCTTCCCGTGGCGATGTATTACCTCCCCTGGAATATCTTCCCGTGGCGATGTATTACCTCCCCTGGAATATCTTCCCGTGGCGATGTATTACCTCCCCTGGAATATCTTCCCGTGGCGATGTATTACCTCCCCTGGGATATCTTCACGTGCGATGTATTACCTCCCCTGGGATATCTTCCCGTGGCGATGCATTACCTCCCCTGGAATATCTTCCCGTGGCGATGTATTACCTCCCCTGGAATATCTTCCCGTGGCGATGTATTACCTCCCCTGGAATATCTTCCCGTGGCGATGTATTACCTCCCCTGGGATATCTTCCCGTGGCGATGTATTACCTCCCCTGGGATATCTTCCCGTGGCGATGTATTACCTCCCCTGGAATGTCTTCCCGTGGCGATGTATTACCCCCCCTGGGATATCTTCCCGTGGCGATGTATTACCTCCCCTGTAATATCTTCCCGTGGCGATGTATTACCTCCCCTGGAATATCTTCCCGTGGCGATGTATTACCTCCCCTGGAATATCTTCCCGTGGCGATGTATTACCTCCCCTGGAATATCTCCCCGTGGCGATGTATTACCTCCCCTGGGATTTCTTCCCGTGGCGATCTATTAACTCCCCTGGATTATCTTCCCGTGGCGATGTATTACCTCCCCTGGAATATCTTCCCGTGGCGATGTATTGCCTCCCCTGGAATATCTTCCCGTGGCGATGTATTACCTCCCCTGGAATATCTTCCCGTGGCGATGTATTACCTCCTCTGGAATATCTTCCCGTGGCGATGTATTACTTCCCCTGTGATATCTTCCCGTGGCGATGTATTACCTCCCCTGGAATATCTTCCCGTGGCGATGTATTACCTCCCCTGGAATATCTTCCCGTGGCGGTGTATTACCCCCCCTGGAATATCTTCCCGTGGCGGTGTATTACCCCCCCTGGAATATCTTCCCGTGGCGATGTGTTACCTCCCCTGGAATATATTCCCGCGGCGATGTATTACCTCCCCTGGAATATATTCCCGCGGCGATGTATTACCTCCCCTGGAATATCTTCCCGCGGCGATGTATTACCTCCCCTGGAATATCTTCCCGTGGCGATGTATTACCTCCCCTGAAATATCTTCCCGTGGCGATGTATTACCCCCCCTGGAATATCATCCCGCGGCGATGTATTACCCCCCCTGGAATATCATCCCGCGGCGATGTATTACCTCCCCTGGAATATCTTCCCGTGGCGATGTATAACCTCCCCTGGAATGTCTTCCCGTGGCGATGTATTACCTCTCCTGGAATATCTTCCCGTGGCGATGTATTACCTCCCCTGGAATATCTTCCCGCGGCGATGTATTACCTCCCCTGGAATATCTTCCCGTGGCGATGTATTACCTCCCCTGGAATATCTTCCCGTGGCGATGTATTTCCTCCCCTAGAATGTCTTCCCGCGGCGATGTATTACCTCCCCTGGAATATCTTCCCGTGGCGATGTATTACCTCCCCTGGAATATCTTCCCGTGGCGATGTATTACCTCCCCTGGAATATCTTCCCGTGGCGATGTATTACCTCCCCTGGGATATCTTCCCGTGGCGATGTATTACCTCCCCTGGAATATCTTCCCGTGGCGATGTATTACCTCCCCTGGAATATCTTCCCGTGGCGATGTATTACCTCCCCTGGAATATCTTCCCGTGGCGATGTATTACCTCCCCTGGGATATCTTCCCGTGGCGATGTATTACCTCCCCTGGGATATCTTCCCGTGGCGATGCATTACCTCCCCTGGAATATCTTCCCGTGGCGATGTATTACCTCCCCTGGAATATCTTCCCGTGGCGATGTATTACCTCCCCTGGAATATCTTCCCGTGGCGATGTATTACCTCCCCTGGAATATCTACCCGTGGCGATGTATTACCTCCCCTGGAATATCTTCCCGTGGCGATGTATTGCCTCCCCTGGAATATCTTCCCGTGGCGATGTATTACCTCCCTTGGAATATCTTCCCGTGGCGATGTATTACCTCCCCTGGAATATCTTCCCGTGGCGATGTATTACCTCCCCTGGAATGTCTTCCCGCGGCGATGTATTACCTCCCCTGGAATATCTTCCCGTTTCGATGTATTACCTCCCCTGGAATATCTTCCCGTGGCGATGTATTACCTCCCCTGGAATATCTTCCCGTGGCGATGTATTACCTCCCCTGGGATATCTTCCCGTGGCGATGCATTACCTCCCCTGGAATATCTTCCCGTGGCGATGTATTACCTCCCCTGGAATATCTTCCCGTGGCGATGTATTACCTCCCCTGGAATATCTTCCCGTGGCGATGTATTACCTCCCCTGGAATATCTTCCCGTGGCGATGTATTACCTCCCCTGAAATATCTTCCCGTGGCGATGTATTACCCCCCCTGGAATATCATCCCGCGGCGATGTATTACCCCCCCTGGAATATCATCCCGCGGCGATGTATTACCTCCCCTGGAATATCTTCCCGTGGCGATGTATAACCTCCCCTGGAATGTCTTCCCGTGGCGATGTATTACCTCTCCTGGAATATCTTCCCGTGGCGATGTATTACCTCCCCTGGAATATCTTCCCGCGGCGATGTATTACCTCCCCTGGAATATCTTCCCGTGGCGATGTATTACCTCCCCTGGAATATCTTCCCGTGGCGATGTATTTCCTCCCCTAGAATGTCTTCCCGCGGCGATGTATTACCTCCCCTGGAATATCTTCCCGTGGCGATGTATTACCCCCCCTGGAATATCATCCCGCGGCGATGTATTACCCCCCCTGGAATATCATCCCGCGGCGATGTATTACCTCCCCTGGAATATCTTCCCGTGGCGATGTATAACCTCCCCTGGAATGTCTTCCCGTGGCGATGTATTACCTCTCCTGGAATATCTTCCCGTGGCGATGTATTACATCCCCTGGAATATCTTCCCGCGGCGATGTATTACCTCCCCTGGAATATCTTCCCGTGGCGATGTATTACCTCCCCTGGAATATCTTCCCGTGGCGATGTATTTCCTCCCCTAGAATGTCTTCCCGCGGCGATGTATTACCTCCCCTGGAATATCTTCCCGTGGCGATGTATTATCTCCCCTGGAATATCTTCCCGTGGCGATGTATTACCTCCCCTGGAATATCTTCCCGTGGCGATGTATTACCTCCCCTGGGATATCTTCCCGTGGCGATGTATTACCTCCCCTGGAATATCTTCCCGTGGCGATGTATTACCTCCCCTGGAATATCTTCCCGTGGCGATGTATTACCTCCCCTGGAATATCTTCCCGTGGCGATGTATTACCTCCCCTGGGATATCTTCCCCTGGCGATGTATTACCTCCCCTGGGATATCTTCCCGTGGCGATGCATTACCTCCCCTGGAATATCTTCCCGTGGCGATGTATTACCTCCCCTGGAATATCTTCCCGTGGCGATGTATTACCTCCCCTGGAATATCTTCCCGTGGCGATGTATTACCTCCCCTGGAATATCTACCCGTGGCGATGTATTACCTCCCCTGGAATATCTTCCCGTGGCGATGTATTGCCTCCCCTGGAATATCTTCCCGTGGCGATGTATTACCTCCCTTGGAATATCTTCCCGTGGCGATGTATTACCTCCCCTGGAATATCTTCCCGTGGCGATGTATACCTCCCCTGGAATGTCTTCCCGCGGCGATGTATTACCTCCCCTGGAATATCTTCCCGTTTCGATGTATTACCTCCCCTGGAATATCTTCCCGTGGCGATGTATTACCTCCCCTGGAATATCTTCCCGTGGCGATGTATTACCTCCCCTGGGATATCTTCCCGTGGCGATGCATTACCTCCCCTGGAATATCTTCCCGTGGCGATGTATTACCTCCCCTGGAATATCTTCCCGTGGCGATGTATTACCTCCCCTGGAATATCTTCCCGTGGCGATGTATTACCTCCCCTGGAATATCTTCCCGTGGCGATGTATTGCCTCCCCTGGAATATCTTCCCGTGGCGATGTATTACCTCCCTTGGAATATCTTCCCGTGGCGATGTATTACCTCCCCTGGAATATCTTCCCGTGGCGATGTATTACCTCCCCTGGAATATCTTCCCGTGGCGATGTATTACCCCCCCTTGAATATCTTCCCGTGGCGATGTATTACCCCCCCTGGAATATCTTCCCGTGGCGATGTATTACCCCCCCTGGAATATCTTCCCGTGGCGATGCATTACCTCCCCTGGAATATCTTCCCGTGGCGATGCATTACCTCCCCTGGGATATCTTCCCGTGGCGATGTATTACCTCCCCTGGGATATCTTCCCATGGCGATGTATAACCTCCCCTGGGATATCTTCCCGTGGCGATGTATTTCCTCCCCTGGAATGTCTTCCCGTGGCGATGTATTACCTCCCCTGGAATATCTTCCCGTGGCGATGTATTTCCTCCCCTGGAATGTCTTCCCGTGGCGATGTATTACCTCCCCTGGAATATCTTCCCGTGGCGATGTATTACCACCCCTGGGATATCTTCCCGTGGCGATGCATTACCTCCCCTGGGATATCTTCCCGCGGCGATGTATAACCTCCCCTGGAATGTCTTCCCGTGGCGATGTATTACCTCCCCTGGAATATCTTCCCGTGGCGATGTATTACCTCCCCTAGAATATCTTCCCGTGGCGATGTATAACCTCCCCTGGAATATCTTCCCGTGGCGATGTATTACCTCCCCTGGAATGTCTTCCCGTGGCGATGTATTACCTCCCCTGGAATGTCTTCCCGTGGCGATGTATTACCTCCCCTGGAATATTTTCCCGTGGCGATGTATTACCTCCCCTGGAATATCTTCCCGTGGCGATGTATTACCTCCCCTGGAATATCTTCCCGTGGCGATGTATTACCTCCCCAGGAATATCTTCCCGTGGCGATATATTACCTCCCGTGGGATATCTTCCCGTGGCGATGTATTACGTCCCCTGGAATATCTTCCCGTGGCGATGTATTACCTCCCCTGGGACATCTTTCCGTGGCGATGTATTACCTCCCCTGGAATATCTTCCCGTGGCGATGTATTAACCGTCCTGGAATATCTTCCCGTGGCGATGTATTACCTCCCCTGGAATATCTTCCCGTGGCGATGTATTACCTCCCCTGGGATATCTTCCCGTGGCGATGTATTACCTCCCCTGGAATATCTTCCCGTGGCGATGTATTACCTCCCCTGGAATATCTTCCCGTGGCGATGTATTACCTCCCCTGGAATATCTTCCCGTGGCGATGTATTACCTCCCCTGGAATATCTTCCCGTGGCGATGTATTACCTCCCCTGGGATATCTTCCCGTGGCGATGTATTACCTCCCCTGGAATATCTTCCCGTGGCGATGTATTACCTCCCCTGGAATTTCTTCCCGTGGCGATGTATTACCTCCCCTGGAATATCTTCCCGTGGCGATGTATTACCTCCCCTGGGATATCTTCCCGTGCGATGTATTACCTCCCCTGGGATATCTTCCCGTGGCGATGCATTACCTCCCCTGGAATATCTTCCCGTGGCGATGTATTACCTCCCCTGGGATATCTTCCCGTGGCGATGTGTTACCTCCCCTGGAATATCTTCCCGTGGCGATGTATTACCTCCCCTGGAATATCTTCCCGTGGCGATGTATTACCTCCCCTGGAATATCTTCCCGTGGCGATGTATTACCTCCCCTGGAATATCTTCCCGTGGCGATGTATTACCTCCCCTGGGATATCTTCCCGTGCGATGTATTACCTCCCCTGGGATATCTTCCCGTGGCGATGCATTACCTCCCCTGGAATATCTTCCCGTGGCGATGTATTACCTCCCCTGGAATATCTTCCCGTGGCGATGTATTACCTCCCCTGGAATATCTTCCCGTGGCGATGTATTACCTCCCCTGGAATATCTTCCCGTGTCGATGTATTACCTCCCCTGGAATATCTTCCCGTGGCGATGTATTGCCTCCCCTGGAATATCTTCCCGTGGCGATGTATTACCTCCCTTGGAATATCTTCCCGTGGCGATGTATTACCTCCCCTGGAATATCTTCCCGTGGCGATGTATTACCTCCCCTGGAATATCTTCCCGTGGCGACGTATTACCCCCCCTTGAATATCTTCCCGTGGCGATGTATTACCCCCCCTGGAATATCTTCCCGTGGCGATGTATTACCCCCCCTGGAATATCTTCCCGTGGCGATGCATTACCTCCCCTGGAATATCTTCCCGTGGCGATGCATTACCTCCCCTGGGATATCTTCCCGTGGCGATGTATTACCTCCCCTGGGATATCTTCCCGTGGCGATGTATAACCTCCCCTGTGATATCTTCCCGTGGCGATGTATTACCTCCCCTGGAATGTCTTCCCGTGGCGATGTATTACCTCCCCTGGAATGTCTTCCCGTGGCGATGTATTTCCTCCCCTGGAATGTCTTCCCGTGGCGATGTATTACCTCCCCTGGAATATCTTCCCGTGGCGATGTATTACCTCCCCTGGAATATCTTCCCGTGGCGATGTATTACCTCCCTTGGAATATCTTCCCGTGGCGATGTATTACCACCCCTGGGATATCTTCCCGTGGCGATGCATTACCTCCCCTGGGATATCTTCCCGCGGCGATGTATAACCTCCCCTGGAATGTCTTCCCGTGGCGATGTATTACCTCCCCTGGAATATCTTCCCGTGGCGATGTATTACCTCCCCTAGAATATCTTCCCGTGGCGATGTATAACCTCCCCTGGAATATCTTCCCGTGGCGATGTATTACCTCCCCTGGAATGTCTTCCCGTGGCGATGTATTACCTCCCCTGGAATGTCTTCCCGTGGCGATGTATTACCTCCCCTGGAATATTTTCCCGTGGCGATGTATTACCTCCCCTGGAATATCTTCCCGTGGCGATGTATTACCTCCCCTGGAATATCTTCCCGTGGCGATGTATTACCTCCCCAGGAATATCTTCCCGTGGCGATGTATTACCTCCCGTGGGATATCTTCCCGTGGCGATGTATTACGTCCCCTGGAATATCTTCCCGTGGCGATGTATTACCTCCCCTGGGACATCTTTCCGTGGCGATGTATTACCTCCCCTGGAATATCTTCCCGTGGCGATGTATTACCCGTCCTGGAATATCTTCCCGTAGCGATGTATTACCTCCCCTGTAATATCTTCCCGTGGCGATGTATTACCTCCCCTGGAATATCTTCCCGTGGCGATGTATTACCCGTCCTGGAATATCTTCCCGTAGCGATGTATTACCTCCCCTGGAATATCTTCCCGTGGTGATGTATTAGCTCCCCTGGAATATCTTCCCGTGGCAATGTATTACCTCCCCTGGAATATCTTCCCGTGGCGATGTATTACCTCCCCTGGAATATCTTCCCGTGGCGATGTATTACCTCCCCTGGAATACCTTCCCGTGGCGATGTATTACCCGTCCTGGAATATCTTCCCGTGGCGATGTATTACCTCCCCTGGAATATCTTCCCGTGGCGATGTATTACCTCCCCTGGAATATCTTCCCGTGGCGATGTATTACCTCCCCTGGAATATCTTCCCGTGGCGATGTATTACCTCCCCTGGAATATCTTCCCGTGGCAATGTATTAGCTCCCCTGGAATATCTTCCCGTGGCAATGTATTAGCTCCCCTGGAATATCTTCCCGTGGCAATGTATTACCTCCCCTGGAATATCTTCCCGTGGCGATGTATTACCTCCCCTGGAATATCTTCCCGTGGCGATGTATTACCTCCCCTGGGATATCTTCCCGTGGCGATGTATTACCCCCCCTGGGATATCTTCCCGTGGCGATGTATTACCCCCCTGGGATATCTTCACGTGGCGATGTATTACCTCCCCTGAAATATCTTCCCGTGGCGATGAATTACCTCCCCTGGAATATCTTCCCGTGGCGATGTATTACCTCCCCTGGAATATCTTCCCGTGGCGATGTATTACCTCCCCTGGAATATCTTCCCGTGGCGATGTATTACCCCCCCTTGAATATCTTCCCGTGGCGATGTATTACCCCCCCTGGAATATCTTCCCGTGGCGATGTATTACCCCCCCTGGAATATCTTCCCGTGGCGATGCATTACCTCCCCTGGAATATCTTCCCGTGGCGATGCATTACCTCCCCTGGGATATCTTCCCGTGGCGATGTATTACCTCCCCTGGAATATCTTCCCGTGGCGATGTATTACCTCCCCTGGAATATCTTCCCGTGGCGATGTATTACCTCCCCAGGAATATCTTCCCGTGGCGATGTATTACCTCCCGTGGGATATCTTCCCGTGGCGATGTATTACGTCCCCTGGAATATCTTCCCGTGGCGATGTATTACCTCCCCTGGGACATCTTTCCGTGGCGATGTATTACCTCCCCTGGAATATCTTCCCGTGGCGATGTATTACCCGTCCTGGAATATCTTCCCGTAGCGATGTATTACCTCCCCTGTAATATCTTCCCGTGGCGATGTATTACCTCCCCTGGAATATCTTCCCGTGGCGATGTATTACCTCCCCTGGAATATTTTCCCGTGGCGATGTATTACCTCCCCTGGAATATCTTCCCGTGGCAATGTATTAGCTCCCCTGGAATATCTTCCCGTGGCAATGTATTACCTCCCCTGGAATATCTTCCCGTGGCGATGTATTACCTCCCCTGGAATATCTTCCCGTGGCGATGTATTACCTCCCCTGGAATATCTTCCCGTGGCGATGTATTACCCGTCCTGGAATATCTTCCCGTGGCGATGTATTACCTCCCCTGGAATATCTTCCCGTGGCGATGTATTACCTCCCCTAGAATATCTTCCCGTGGCGATGTATAACCTCCCCTGGAATATCTTCCCGTGGCGATGTATTACCTCCCCTGGAATGTCTTCCCGTGGCGATGTATTACCTCCCCTGGAATGTCTTCCCGTGGCGATGTATTACCTCCCCTAGAATATCTTCCCGTGGCGATGTATAACCTCCCCTGGAATATCTTCCCGTGGCGATGTATTACCTCCCCTGGAATATCTTCCCGTGGCGATGTATTACCTCCCCTGGAATGTCTTCCCGTGGCGATGTATTACCTCCCCTGGAATATTTTCCCGTGGCGATGTATTACCTCCCCTGGAATATCTTCCCGTGGCGATGTATTACCTCCCCTGGGACATCTTTCCGTGGCGATGTATTACCTCCCCTGGAATATCTTCCCGTGGCGATGTATTACCTCCCCTGTAATATCTTCCCGTGGCGATGTATTACCTCCCCTGGAATATCTTCCCGTGGCGATGTATTACCCGTCCTGGAATATCTTCCCGTAGCGATGTATTACCTCCCCTGGAATATCTTCCCGTGGCGATGTATTAGCTCCCCTGGAATATCTTCCCGTGGCAATGTATTACCTCCCCTGGAATATCTTCCCGTGGCGATGTATTACCTCCCCTGGAATATCTTCCCGTGGCGATGTATTACCTCCCCTGGAATATCTTCCCGTGGCGATGTATTACCCGTCCTGGAATATCTTCCCGTGGCGATGTATTACCTCCCCTGGAATATCTTCCCGTGGCGATGTATTACCTCCCCTGGAATATCTTCCCGTGGCGATGTATTACCTCCCCTGGAATATCTTCCCGTGGCGATGTATTACCTCCCCTGGAATATCTTCCCGTGGCAATGTATTAGCTCCCCTGGAATATCTTCCCGTGGCAATGTATTACCTCCCCTGGAATATCTTCCCGTGGCGATGTATTACCTCCCCTGGAATATCTTCCCGTGGCGATGTATTACCTCCCCTGGGATATCTTCCCGTGGCGATGTATTACCCCCCCTGGGATATCTTCCCGTGGCGATGTATTACCCCCCTGGGATATCTTCACGTGGCGATGTATTACCTCCCCTGAAATATCTTCCCGTGGCGATGAATTACCTCCCCTGGAATATCTTCCCGTGGCGATGTATTACCTCCCCTGGAATATCTTCCCGTGGCGATGTATTACCTCCCCTGGAATATCTTCCCGTGGCGATGTATTACCCCCCCTTGAATATCTTCCCGTGGCGATGTATTACCCCCCCTGGAATATCTTCCCGTGGCGATGTATTACCCCCCCTGGAATATCTTCCCGTGGCGATGCATTACCTCCCCTGGAATATCTTCCCGTGGCGATGCATTACCTCCCCTGGGATATCTTCCCGTGGCGATGTATTACCTCCCCTGGGATATCTTCCCGTGGCGATGTATAACCTCCCCTGGGATATCTTCCCGTGGCGATGTATTACCTCCCCTGGAATGTCTTCCCGTGGCGATGTATTACCTCCCCTGGAATGTCTTCCCGTGGCGATGTATTTCCTCCCCTGGAATGTCTTCCCGTGGCGATGTATTACCTCCCCTGGAATATCTTCCCGTGGCGATGTATTACCTCCCCTAGAATATCTTCCCGTGGCGATGTATAACCTCCCCTGGAATATCTTCCCGTGGCGATGTATTACCTCCCCTGGAATGTCTTCCCGTGGCGATGTATTACCTCCCCTGGAATGTCTTCCCGTGGCGATGTATTACCTCCCCTGGAATATTTTCCCGTGGCGATGTATTACCTCCCCTGGAATATCTTCCCGTGGCGATGTATTACCTCCCCTGGAATATCTTCCCGTGGCGATGTATTACCTCCCCAGGAATATCTTCCCGTGGCGATGTATTACCTCCCGTGGGATATCTTCCCGTGGCGATGTATTACGTCCCCTGGAATATCTTCCCGTGGCGATGTATTACCTCCCCTGGGACATCTTTCCGTGGCGATGTATTACCTCCCCTGGAATATCTTCCCGTGGCGATGTATTACCCGTCCTGGAATATCTTCCCGTAGCGATGTATTACCTCCCCTGTAATATCTTCCCGTGGCGATGTATTACCTCCCCTGGAATATCTTCCCGTGGCAATGTATTACCTCCCCTGGAATATTTTCCCGTGGCGATGTATTACCTCCCCTGGAATATCTTCCCGTGGCAATGTATTAGCTCCCCTGGAATATCTTCCCGTGGCAATGTATTACCTCCCCTGGAATATCTTCCCGTGGCGATGTATTACCTCCCCTGGAATATCTTCCCGTGGCGATGTATTACCTCCCCTGGAATATCTTCCCGTGGCGATGTATTACCCGTCCTGGAATATCTTCCCGTGGCGATGTATTACCTCCCCTGTAATATCTTCCCGTGGCGATGTATTACCTCCCCTGGAATATCTTCCCGTGGCGATGTATTACCTCCCCTGGAATATCTTCCCGTGGCGATGTATTACCTCCCCTGGAATATCTTCCCGTGGCGATGTATTACCTCCCCTGGAATATCTTCCCGTGGCAATGTATTAGCTCCCCTGGAATATCTTCCCGTGGCAATGTATTACCTCCCCTGGAATATCTTCCCGTGGCGATGTATTACCTCCCCTGGAATATCTTCCCGTGGCGATGTATTATCTCCCCTGGGATATCTTCCCGTGGCGATGTATTACCCCCCCTGGGATATCTTCCCGTGGCGATGTATTACCCCCCTGGGATATCTTCCCGTGGCGATGTATTACCTCCCCTGAAATATCTTCCCGTGGCGATGAATTACCTCCCCTGGAATATCTTCCCGTGGCGATGTATTACCTCCCCTGGTATATCTTCCCGCGGCGATGTATTACCTCCCCTGGAATGTCTTCCCGTGGCGATGTATTACCTCCCCTGGGATATCTTCCCGTGGCGATGTATTACCTCCCCTGGGATATCTTCGCGTGGCGATGTATTACCTCCACTGGAATATCTTCCCGTGGCGATGTATTACCTCCCCTGGAATATCTTCCCGTGGCGATGTATTACCTCCACTGGAATATCTTCCCGTGGCGATGTATTACACCCCCTGGGCTCTCTGTGACATGTGACTACCCCAGGGCCTGTTAACCTTTAGAGTGCCAGAAGATAAATCCGTAGCCCGATTTCTGAGCGCTTAAGTCTGGGATTGTGTTGTAGAGGTTTAATATGATGAATAACGAGGCGCTATTTCCCCGGAGTCTGGTTCTGAAGCTGCTGATAAAGTGATCGGTTCCCGAGGACGCACATTTCTTCACAAACGCACGGATCATCGTTTCTTCATTGGGGCGTCTTCTAGTCGCTCCAAAGTTGTGATTGCCAAACACAAGAAGCGTAATGTAATGCTGCACTGCGTGCTCTGCATAATGTGTCGCGTGGCGCGGCGTGCTCTGCATGGTAATGTGTCGCGCTCCTCTGCGTCACTCTGAGATGCAGTGCTGGCCTCACTGGCACACAGTGTGTGAGTGTGTGTGAGAGTGTGTGAGAGTGTGTGAGTGTGAGTGTCCAGCGAGTACTAATGACAATGACGTGTTCGGGGTCAGTTCTGGACACGGAAGACACGATCATTTAAACTTTATTTCAGTATCAATATTTCCTGCCATTCTTCTGAGCGGGGGGGGGGGGAGACGGTGACAGAGGATAGTGGGACTGCAACCCGTCACACCGCGCACACGCCGGGGACTGCAACCCGTCACACCGCGCACACGCCGGGGACTGCAACCCGTCACACCGCGCACACACAGAGGACACCGGACACACACACAGGACACCGGACACACACACACACAGGACACCGGACACACACACACAGGACACCGGACACACAGGACACCGGACACACACACAGGACACCGGACACACAGGACACCGGACACACACACAGGACACCGGACACACAGGACACCGGACACACACACAGGACACCGGACACACACACAGGACACAGGACACAGGACACCGGACACACACACAGGACACCGGACACACACACAGGACACCGGACACACACACAGGACACCGGACACACACACAGGACACCGGACACACACACAGGACACAGGACACACACGACATCGGACACACACGACATCGGACACACACACAGGACACCGGACACACACACACAGGACACACACACAGGACACCGGACACACACAGAGGACACCGGACACACGACACAGGACACACACGACACCGGACACACACACAGGACACCGGACACACACACACAGGACACCGGACACACACACACAGAGGACACCGGACACACACACAGGACACCGGACACACACAGAGGACACCGGACACACAGAGGACACCGGACACACACACAGGACACCGGACACACACACAGGACACCGGACACACACACAGGACACACACGACATCGGACACACACGACATCGGACACACACACAGGACACCGGACACACACAGGACACACACACAGGACACCGGACACACACAGAGGACACCGGACACACGACACAGGACACACACGACACCGGACACACACACAGGACACCGGACACACACACACAGGACACCGGACACACACAGAGGACACCGGACACACACACAGGACACCGGACACACACAGAGGACACCGGACACACAGAGGACACCGGACACACACACAGGACACCGGACACACACACAGGACACCGGACACACACACAGGACACCGGACACACACACAGGACACCGGACACACACACAGGACACCGGACACACACACAGGACACCGGACACACACACAGGACACCGGACACACACGACACAGGACACCCACACAGGACACCGGACACACACACAGGACACCCACACAGGACACAGGACACCCACACAGGACACCGGACACACACACAGGACACCGGACACACACACAGGACACCGGACACACACAGAGGACACCGGACACACACAGAGGACACCGGACACACACACAGGACACCGGACACACACACAGGACACCGGACACACACAGAGGACACCGGACACACACAGAGGACACCGGACACAGGACACCGGACACACACACAGGACACCGGACACACACACAGGACACCGGACACACACACAGAGGACACCGGACACACACAGAGGACACCGGACACACACACAGGACACCGGACACACACACAGAGGACACCGGACACACACAGAGGACACCGGACACACAGAGGACACCGGACACACAGAGGACACCGGACACCGGACACACACAGAGGACACCGGACACAGGACACCGGACACACACACAGGACACCGGACACACACACAGGACACCGGACACACACACAGAGGACACCGGACACACACAGAGGACACCGGACACACAGAGGACACCGGACACACAGAGGACACCGGACACACACAGAGGACACCGGACACACAGAGGACACCGGACACACAGAGGACACCGGACACCGGACACACACAGAGGACACCGGACACACACAGAGGACACCGGACACACAGAGGACACCGGACACACAGAGGACACCGGACACACAGAGGACACCGGACACACACAGAGGACACCGGACACACAGAGGACACCGGACACACACAGAGGACACCGGACACACACAGGACACCGGACACACACAGAGGACACCGGACACACACAGAGGACACCGGACACACAGAGGACACCGGACACACACAGGACACCGGACACACACAGGACACCGGACACACACAGAGGACACCGGACACACACAGAGGACACCGGACACACACAGGACACCGGACACACACAGAGGACACCGGACACACACAGGACACCGGACACACACAGAGGACACCGGACACACACAGGACACTGGACACCGGACGTAGAGATTACAAAACACAGTAATCTGACATTTTTAGAGAACAGAAAACTTTTGGCGGGTTTTACAGAAGAAGACGATGACGGAGCCGGGGGACGGCCTCCCAAACCCTTTCCCCGCAGAACCAGTACGGAAAGCCGCGCAGAGCGATGCTATGCGCAGTGCACACACAGAGGACACCGGACACACAGAGGACACCGGACACACAGAGAACACCGGACACACAGAGGACACCGGACACACAGAGGACACCGGACACACACAGGACACCGGACACACACAGGACACCGGACACACACAGGACACCGGACACACACAGGACACTGGACACCGGACACACACAGGACACCGGACACACACAGAGGACACCGGACACACACAGGACACCGGACACACACAGAGGACACCGGACACACACAGAGGACACCGGACACACACAGAGGACACCGGACACACACAGAGGACACCGGACTCTCACAGGATACTGGACACCGGACACACAGAGGACACCGGACACACAGAGGACACCGGACACCGGACACACACAGAGGACACCGGACACACAGAGGACACCGGACACACAGAGGACACCGGACACACAGAGGACACCGGACACCGGACACACACAGAGGACACACACAGAGGACACCGGACACACACAGAGGACACCGGACACACACAGGACACCGGACTCTTACAGGACACCGGACACACACAGAGGACACCGGACACACACAGGACACTGGACACCGGACGTAGAGATTACAAAACACAGTAATCTGACATTTTTAGAGAACAGAAAACTTTTGGCGGGTTTTACAGAAGATGACGATGACGGAGCCGGGGGACGGCCTCCCAAACCCTTTCCCCGCAGAACCAGTACGGAAAGCCGCGCAGAGCGATGCTATGCGCAGTGCGCAGACAGGATGCAGGGGCTGTGCTGTGCTGGACGGTGGAAAGGGACACTTCAATGACCTCCTGAGACAAGTAAAACCCAAAGGAATGACCATGCTGGTGACATCTCACAGACGGGGCTCCCCCGGGGGGTGGTGACATCTCACAGACGGGGCTCCCCCGGGGGCTGGTGACATCTCACAGACGAGGCTCCCCCGGGGGGTGGTGACATCTCACAGACGGGGCTCCCCTGGGGGGGGGGTGACATCTCAGACGGGACTCCCCCGGGGGGGTGGTGACATCTCACAGACGGGGCTCCCCCGGGGGGTGGTGACATCTCAGACGGGGCTCCCCCGGGGGGGGGGTGACATCTCACAGACGGGGCTCAACCCGGGGGGTGGTGACATCTCACAGACGGGGCTCCCCCGGGGGGTGGTGACATCTCACAGACGAGGCTCCCCCGGGGGGTGGTGACAGCTCACAGGCGGGGCTCCCCCGGGGGGGTGGTGACAGCTCACAGACGGGGCTCCCGGGGGGGGGGGGGTGGTGACATCTCACAGACGAGGCTCCCCCGGGGGGTGGTGACATCTCACAGACGGAGCTCAGATTAATTATGGAGAGATGGGCCATGTTCCCAGCACACTTTACAGTCTATGGGTCTGTGCGTTAGTTGTGTGTTTGCGGGGGTCTTTGTGCCTTGGATTAGTGGTCTCTGTGCCCTGGGTGGTGTTTCCCACAATGGTCCTGAGGATCTCTGTGAATTGGGTGGGAGGTCCCCGCACTGGTCCCGGGAGAATGAGAAAGGGGGTGCATTGGGTAGAAGGGAGAAGTCTCTGTGTTGGCTCTGGGGGCCTCCGTCACCCCCCCTATAACACGGTGCCCGTTACAATCAGCTCCGGGGTCTCTATGTCCCTTTTGCTCTGGATCATCCTGAGCTCCAGCTGGGAGGATGAAGGTCTCACACCTGGGCCGGCAAGAGCTGCGGAGAGACGGACCATCAGACAGTGGAAAGCAAACCCCTCCCACAGCGCTAACAGCCAATCAGAGCAAGCCCATCCCACAGCGCTAACAGCCAATCAGAGCAGGCCCCTCCCACAGCACAATCAGAGCACTGCAAAGAGACCCAATGAGCACGAGCGTCCCCCGGCTGCTCCGCACTCACCACGGGCGCTGCGTATCGTTCTCTGCAGGACATGCTGCATGGCGGAGATGGTTTTCTCATAGGCCAGCTGTAACACAGGGTCAGACAGGGTCACTCAGGGGAGGGGGCAGGAGATCAGGAAGTGGGGAGACCTGGAGGGAGGGATCAGGGGTTCCTCTCAGGGGGGAGTGGGACGAATTGGGGTGGTCTTGAAGATCAAGAGTGTAGGCGAGGGGTTCTCCTGCAGGAGAGGGGTGGTGGGATGGTAGGTCCTGAGGGGGAAGGGTTAGGCGCTCCTCTGAGAGCTGGGTCTGAGGGGATCATTCATGGGAGCGTTGGGGTCACCTTGAAGTTATTGGGGTGATGGTGCGTCCAAGCCAGAAGCATCGCAGCAAACAGGTCCCCAGTTCCCACGAACACGGCATCCACACGAGGCAACTCCAAGCAGATCCGCTGAGTGTGCTCACTACCATCCTCCCCCACTGAGAGAAAGGCGAGAGGGGCGAAAGGAGAGGAGAAAGGCGAGGGGAGAGGAGAAAGGCGAGAGGGGGCGAGGGGAGAGGAGAAAGGCGAGAGAGGGCGAGGGGAGAGGAGAAAGGCGAGAGGGGCGAGGAGAAAGGCGAGAGGGGCGAGGAGAAAGGCGAGAGGAGAGGAGAAAGGCAAGGGGAGAGGAGAAAGGCGAGGGGAGAGGAGAAAGGCGAGAGGAGGGGAGAGGAGAAAGGCGAGGGGAGAGGAGAAAGGCGAGAGGGGGCGAGGGGAGAGGAGAAAGGCGAGAGAGGGCGAGGGGAAAGGGGAGAGGAGAAAGGCGAGAGGGGCGAGGGGAGAGGAGAAAGGCGAGGGGAGAGGAGAAAGGCGAGAGAGGGCGAGGAGAGAGAAAGATGAGAGGGCGAGGAGAGAGAAAGATGAGAGGGGCGAGGAGAGAGAGAGAGACGAGAGGGGCGAGGAGAGAGAAAGACGAGAGGGGCGAGGAGAGAGAGAGAGAGAGACGAGAGGGGCGAGGAGAGAGAAAGACGAGAGGGGCGAGGAGAGAGAGAGACGAGAGGGGCGAGGAGAGAGAAAGAAGAGAGGGGCGAGGAGAGAGAGAGAAAGACGAGAGGGGCGAGGAGAGAGAGAAAAAGACGAGAGACGAGGGCGAGAGAGATGAGGGCAAGGAGAGAGAAAGACGCGAGAGAGACGAGGAGAGAGAGACGAGAGGGGTGAGGAGAGAAAGACGAAAGGGGTGAGGAGAGAGAGAAAGACGAGAGGGGTGAGGAGAGAGAGAAAGACGAGAGGGGTGAGGAGAGAGAGAAAGACGAGAGGGGTGAGGAGAGAGAGAAAGACGAGAGGGGTGAGGAGAGAGAGAAAGACGAGAGGGGTGAGGAGAGAGAGAAAGACGAGAGGGGTGAGGAGAGAGAGAAAGACGAGAGGGGTGAGGAGAGAGAGAAAGACGAGAGGGGTGAGGAGAGAGAGAAAGACGAGAGGGGTGAGGAGAGAGAGAAAGACGAGAGGGGTGAGGAGAGAGAGAAAGACGAGAGGGGAGAGGAGAGAGAAAGACGAGAGGGGAGAGGAGAGAAAGACGAGAGGGGAGAGGAGAGAAAAACGAGAGGGGCGAGGAGAGAGAGAAAGACAAGAGGGGCGAGGAGAGAGAAAGACGAGAGGGGCGAGGAGAGAGAGAGGAGAAAGGCGAGAGGGGCGAGGAGAGAGAGAGAAAGACGAGAGGGGAGAGGAGAGAGAGACGAGATGGGAGGAGAGAGACGAGAGGGGCGAGGAGAGAGACGAGAGGGGCGAGGAGAGAGACGAGAGGGGCGAGGAGAGAGACGAGAGGGGCGAGGAGAGAGACGAGAGGGGCGAGGAGAGAGACGAGAGGGGCGAGGAGAGAGACGAGAGGGGCGAGGAGAGAGACGAGAGGGGCGAGGAGAGAGAGACGAGAGGGGCGAGGAGAGAGAAAGACGAGAGGGGTGAGGAGAGAGAGACGAGAGGGGTGAGGAGAGAGAGAGAGACGAGAGGGGTGAGGAGAGAGAGACGAGGGCGAGGAGAGAGAGAGAGATGAGGGGCAAGGAGAGAGAGAGATGAGGGGCGAGGAGAGAGACGAGAGGGGTGAGGAGAGAGAGAGACGAGAGGGGTGAGGAGAGAGAGACGAGGGCGAGGAGAGAGAGAGAGATGAGGGGCGAGGAGAGAGAGAGATGAGGGGCGAGGAGAGAGACGAGAGGGCCGAGGAGAGAGAGACGAGAGGGGTGAGGAGAGAGAGAGAGAGACGAGAGGGGTGAGGAGAGAGAGAGAGACGAGGGCGAGGAGAGAGAGATGAGGGGCGAGGAGAGAGAGATATATTAAGTTTCTACTATACGCAGGTAGATCTGCTCCTTCTGTCACCAACAGGACAGGTCCTCCCACAGAACCTGGCTATACTACAAACATTCAGCCAGACCTGGCACTCTCTGTGCGACAAAACCAGAACAATGGTATTCTAGAAAAAATCTAAAAAACATCCAACCAATCACAATTCCCACTGAATGACAATGCCCAGCGGGCTATCTGGGGGTTTTTTGTTTGCCTTCCTCTGGATCAATAAGTATAGATATAGGATAAAGTATCGGTTGTCTAAATTTAGCATAGGTTGAACTTGATGGACGTATGTCTTTTTTCAACCTCATCTACTATGTAACTATGTAACTACACATACCTCGGTCTAACAAACAGCTCATCAGGGAAACTGTGCAATTATTACTGCAGAGCAAACACAGCGCTGGTCTCCGCAGCAGGTTCCTTCGTGCAGCTGAGTAATGGATCCCGTGTCCTTGTATGTGACACATCGCTGGTCTCCGCAGCAGGTTCCTCCGTGCAGCTGAGTAATGGATCCCGTGTCCTTGTATGTGACACATCGCTGGTCTCCGCAGCAGGTTCCTCCGTGCAGCTGAGTAATGGATCCCGTGTCCTTGTATGTGACACAGCGCTGGTCTCCGCAGCAGGTTCCTCCGTGCAGCTGAGTAATGGATCCCGTGTCCTTGTATGTGACACATCGCTGGTCTCCGCAGCAGGTTCCTCCGTGCAGCTGAGTAATGGATCCCGTGTCCTTGTATGTGACACATCGCTGGTCTCCGCAGCAGGTTCCTCCGTGCAGCTGAGTAATGGATCCCGTGTCCTTGTATGTGACACATCGCTGGTCTCCGCAGCAGGTTCCTCCGTGCAGCTGAGTAATGGATCCCGTGTCCTTGTATGTGACACATCGCTGGTCTCCGCAGCAGGTTCCTCCGTGCAGCTGAGTAATGGATCCCGTGTCCTTGTATGTGACACATCGCTGGTCTCCGCAGCAGGTTCCTCCGTGCAGCTGAGTAATGGATCCCGTGTCCTTGTATGTGACATAGCGCTGGTCTCCGCAGCAGGTTCCTCCGTGCAGCTGAGTAATGGATCCCGTGTCCTTGTATGTGACACATCGCTGGTTTCCGCAGCAGGTTCCTCTGTGCAGCTGAGTAATGGATCCCGTGTCCTTGTATGTGACACATCGCTGGTCTCCGCAGCAGGTTCCTCCGTGCAGCTGAGTAATGGATCCCGTGTCCTTGTATGTGACACATCGCTGGTCTCCGCAGCAGGTTCCTCCGTGCAGCTGAGTAATGGATCCCGTGTCCTTGTATGTGACACATCGCTGGTCTCCGCAGCAGGTTCCTCTGTGCAGCTGAGTAATGGATCCCGTGTCCTTGTATGTGACACATCGCTGGTCTCCGCAGCAGGTTCCTCCGTGCAGCTGAGTAATGGATCCCGTGTCCTTGTATGTGACACATCGCTGGTCTCCGCAGCAGGTTCCTCCGTGCAGCTGAGTAATGGATCCCGTGTCCTTGTATGTGACACATCGCTGGTCTCCGCAGCAGGTTCCTCCGTGCAGCCGAGTAATGGATCCCGTGTCCTTGTATGTGACACATCGCTGGTCTCCGTAGCAGGTTCCTCCGTGCAGCTGAGTAATGGATCCCGTGTCCTTGTATGTGACAGAGCGCTGGTCTCCGCAGCAGGTTCCTCCGTGCAGCTGAGTAATGGATCCCGTGTCCTTGTATGTGACACATCGCTGGTCTCCGCAGCAGGTTCCTCCGTGCAGCTGAGTAATGGATCCCGTGTACATACACATACAAGGACACGGGATCCATTACTCAGCTGCACGGAGGAACCTGCTGCGGAGACCAGCGATGTGTCACATACAAGGACACGGGATCCATTACTCAGCTGCACGGAGGAACCTGCTGCGGAGACCAGCGATGTGTCACATACAAGGACACGGGATCCATTACTCAGCTGCACGGAGGAACCTGCTGCGGAGACCAGCGATGTGTCACATACAAGGACACGGGATCCATTACTCAGCTGCACGGAGGAACCTGCTGCGGAGACCAGCGATGTGTCACATACAAGGACACGGGATCCATTACTCAGCTGCACGGAGGAACCTGCTGCGGAGACCAGCGATGTGTCACATACAAGGACACGGGATCCATTACTCAGCTGCACGGAGGAACCTGCTGCGGAGACCAGCGATGTGTCACATACAAGGACACGGAATCCATTACTCAGCTGCACGGAGGAACCTGCTGCGGAGACCAGCGATGTGTCACATACAAGGACACGGGATCCATTACTCAGCTGCACGGAGGAACCTGCTGCGGAGACCAGCGATGTCACATACAAGGACACGGGATCCATTACTCAGCTGCACAGAGGAACCTGCTGCGGAGACCAGCGATGTGTCACATACAAGGACACGGGATCCATTACTCAGCTGCACGGAGGAACCTGCTGTGGAGACCAGCGATGTGTCACATACAAGGACACGGGATCCATTACTCAGCTGCACGGAGGAACCTGCTGCGGAGACCAGCGATGTGTCACATACAAGGACACGGGATCCATTACTCAGCTGCACGGAGGAACCTGCTGCGGAGACCAGCGATGTGTCACATACAAGGACACGGGATCCATTACTCAGCTGCACGGAGGAACCTGCTGCGGAGACCAGCGCTCTGTCACATACAAGGACACGGGATCCATTACTCAGCTGCACGGAGGAACCTGCTGCGGAGACCAGCGATGTGTCACATACAAGGACACGGGATCCATTACTCAGCTGCACGGAGGAACCTGCTGCGGAGACCAGCGATGTGTCACATACAAGGACACGGGATCCATTACTCAGCTGCACGGAGGAACCTGCTGCGGAGACCAGCGATGTGTCACATACAAGGACACGGGATCCATTACTCAGCTGCACGGAGGAACCTGCTGCGGAGACCAGCGATGTGTCACATACAAGGACACGGGATCCATTACTCAGCTGCACGGAGGAACCTGCTGCGGAGACCAGCGCTCTGTCACATACAAGGACACGGGATCCATTACTCAGCTGCACGGAGGAACCTGCTGCGGAGACCAGCGATGTGTCACATACAAGGACACGGGATCCATTACTCAGCTGCACGGAGGAACCTGCTGCGGAGACCAGCGATGTGTCACATACAAGGACACGGGAACCATTACTCAGCTGCACGGAGGAACCTGCTGCGGAGACCAGCGATGTGTCACATACAAGGACACGGGATCCATTACTCAGCTGCACGGAGGAACCTGCTGCGGAGACCAGCGATGTGTCACATACAAGGACACGGGATCCATTACTCAGCTGCACGGAGGAACCTGCTGCGGAGACCAGCGATGTGTCACATACAAGGACACGGGATCCATTACTCAGCTGCACGGAGGAACCTGCTGCGGAGACCAGCGATGTGTCACATACAAGGACACGGGATCCATTACTCAGCTGCACGGAGGAACCTGCTGCGGAGACCAGCGATGTCACATACAAGGACACGGGATCCATTACTCAGCTGCACAGAGGAACCTGCTGCGGAGACCAGCGATGTGTCACATACAAGGACACGGGATCCATTACTCAGCTGCACGGAGGAACCTGCTGCGGAGACCAGCGATGTGTCACATACAAGGACACGGGATCCATTACTCAGCTGCACGGAGGAACCTGCTGCGGAGACCAGCGATGTGTCACATACAAGGACACGGGATCCATTACTCAGCTGCACAGAGGAACCTGCTGCGGAGACCAGTGATGTGTCACATACAAGGACACGGGATCCATTACTCAGCTGCACGGAGGAACCTGCTGCGGAGACCAGCGATGTGTCACATACAAGGACACGGGATCCATTACTCAGCTGCACAGAGGAACCTGCTGCGGAGACCAGCGATGTGTCACATACAAGGACACGGGATCCATTACTCAGCTGCACGGAGGAACCTGCTGCGGAGACCAGCGATGTGTCACATACAAGGACACGGGATCCATTACTCAGCTGCACGGAGGAACCTGCTGCGGAGACCAGCGATGTGTTTGCTCTGCAGTAATAATTGCACAGCTGTATTGTCACCACTTATATTGTCACTTACTCCCCCAGTTTGCTCCCCATTGCTCCCCATTAGTCGCCCCCCGTTTTACTGCGGCTGGAAAATCGCAGGTATCTGGCAGCCCCCGGTTATAAGCACATCGCTGTATCTTATGGGATATATTGGTTAATAATATTTCACATATAACTAGCACATTATTTACTTAATGATATAAGGGTTTGCGCTTTATTTTGTTCATCACTTCATCCTGCCCATAAATACACTGAAGGAGAAGCCGCAGAGCGCGCGATGCAATAAGGAGGCAGCTGTACCACCTCAAACCCCCAATAAGGAAGGAACAGTATGTGACCATGTGATCAGAGCTTACAGAGAGAATACACTCTGGCACCCTACCTACTGAAGGTAAATAACCCCAAGCAGAGACAGACCCTGAGCCAGTACAGAATGAGCGCCCACAGCCTGGAAATACAAACAGGCAGACACAGACAGAACTGGAAGCCCCGGGAGGTGAGACTGTGCCAGCGATGTGAGCTAGGAGAGGTGTGTGAGAGACACAGGCAGAACTGGAAGCCCCGGGAGATGAGACTGTGCCAGCGATGTGAGCTAGGAGAGGTGTGTGAGAGACACAGGCAGACACAGGCAGAACTGGAAGCCCCGGGAGATGAGACTGTGCCAGCGATGTGAGCTAGGAGAGGTGTGTGAGAGACACAGGCAGAACTGGAAGCCCCGGGAGATGAGACTGTGCCAGCGATGTGAGCTAGGAGAGGTGTGTGAGAGACACAGGCAGACACAGACAGAACTGGAAGCCCCGGGAGATGAGACTGTGCCAGCGATGTGAGCTAGGAGAGGTGTGTGAGAGACACAGGCAGACACAGACAGAACTGGAAGCCCCGGGAGATGAGGCTGTACCAGAGATGTGAGCTAGGAGAGGTGTGTGAGAGACACAGGCAGACACAGACAGAACTGGAAGCCCCGGGAGATGAGACTGTGCCAGCGATGTGAGCTAGGAGAGGTGTGTGAGAGACACAGGCAGACACTGACAGAACTGGAAGCCCCGGGAGATGAGGCTGTACCAGAGATGTGAGCTAGGAGAGGTGTGTGAGAGAGACACAGGCAGACACAGAGAGAACTGGAAGCCCCGGGAGGTGAGACTGTGCCAGCGATGTGAGCTAGGAGAGGTGTGAGAGACACAGGCAGGCACAGACAGAACTGGAAGCCCCGGGAGATGAGACTGTGCCAGCGATGTGAGCTAGGAGAGGTGTGTGAGAGACACAGGCAGACACAGACAGAATTGGAAGCCCCGGGAGAGGAGACTGTGCCAGCGATGTGAACTAGGAGAGGTGTGAGAGACACAGGCAGACACAGGCAGAACTGGAAGCCCCGGGAGGTGAGACTGTGCCAGCGATGTGAGCTAGGAGGGGTGTGTGAGAGACACAGGCAGACACAGGCAGAACTGGAAGCCCCGGGAGATGAGACTGTGCCAGCGATGTGAGCTAGGAGGGGTGTGTGAGGGACACAGGCAGACACAGACAGAACTGGAAGCCCCGGGAGATGAGACTGTGCCAGCGATGTGAGCTAGGAGAGGTGTGTGAGAGACACAGGCAGACACAGACAGAACTGGAAGCCCCGGGAGGTGAGACTGTGCCAGCGATGTGAGCTAGGAGAGGTGTGTGAGAGACACAGGCAGACACAGACAGAACTGGAAGCCCCGGGAGGTGAGACTGTGCCAGCGATGTGAGCTAGGAGAGGTGTGTGAGAGAGAAAGGCAGACACAGACAGAACTGGAAGCCCCGGGAGATGAGACTGTGCCAGTGATGTGAGCTAGGAGAGGTGTCTGAGAGACACAGGCAGAACTGGAAGCCCCGGGAGATGAGACTGTGCCAGCGATGTGAGCTAGGAGAGGTGTGTGAGAGACACAGCCAGAACTGGAAGCCCTGGGAGGTGAGACTGTGCCAGCGATGTGAGCTAGGAGAGGTGTGTGAGAGACACAGGCAGACACAGACAGAACTGGAAGCCCCGGGAGATGAGACTGTGCCAGCGATGTGAGCTAGGAGAGGTGTGAGAGACACAGGCAGACACAGACAGAACTGGAAGCCCCGGGAGATGAGACTATGCCAGCGATGTGAGCTAGGAGAGGTGTGTGAGAGACACAGACAGAACTGGAAGCCTCGGGAGATGAGACTGTGCCAGCGATGTGAGCTAGGAGAGGTGTGTGAGAGACACAGGCAGACACAGACAGAACTGGAAGCCCCGGGAGGTGAGACTGTGCCAGCGATGTGAGCTAGGAGAGGTGTCTGAGAGACACAGGAAGAACTGGAAGCCCCGGGAGATGAGACTGTGCCAGCGATGTGAACTAGGAGAGGCGTGAGAGACACAGGCAGACACAGGCAGAACTGGAAGCCCCGGGAGATGAGACTGTGCCAGCGATGTGAGCTAGGAGAGGTGTGTGGGAGACACAGGCAGACACAAACAGAACTGGAAGCCCCGGGAGATGAGACTGTGCCAGCGATGTGAGCTAGGAGAGGTGTGTGAGAGACACAGGCAGACACAGACAGAACTGGATGCCCCGGGAGATGAGGCTGTACCAGCGATGTGAGCTAGGAGAGGTGTGTGAGAGACACAGGCAGACACAGACAGAACTGGAAGCCCTGGGAGGTGAGACTGTGCCAGAGATGTGAGCTAGGAGAGGTGTGTGAGAGACACAGGCAGAACTGGAAGCCCCGGGAGGTGAGACTGTGCCAGCGATGTGAGCTAGGAGAGGTGTGCGAGAGAGACAGGCAGACACAGACAGAACTGGAAGCCCCGGGAGGTGAGACTGTGCCAGCGATGTGAGCTAGGAGAGGTGTGTGAGAGACAGGCAGACACAGACAGAAATGGAAGCCACGGAAGGTGAGACTGTGCCAGCGATGTGAGCTAGGAGAGGTGTGTGAGAGACACAGGAAGAACTGGAAGCCCCGGGAGATGAGACTGTGCCAGCGATGTGAGCTAGGAGAGGTGTGTGAGAGACAGGCAGACACAGACAGAAATTGAAGCCCCGGGAGATGAGGCTGTACCAGCGATGTGAGCTAGGAGAGGTGTGTGAGAGACACAGGCAGACACAGACAGAACTGGAAGCCCTGGGAGGTGAGACTGTGCCAGAGATGTGAGCTAGGAGAGGTGTGTGAGAGACACAGGCAGAACTGGAAGCCCCGGGAGGTGAGACTGTGCCAGCGATGTGAGCTAGGAGAGGTGTGTGAGAGAGACAGGCAGACACAGACAGAACTGGAAGCCCCGGGAGGTGAGACTGTGCCAGCGATGTGAGCTGGGAGAGGTGTGTGAGAGACAGGCAGACACAGACAGAAATGGAAGCCCCGGGAGGTGAGACTGTGCCAGCGATGTGAGCTAGGAGAGGTGTGTGAGAGACACAGGAAGAACTGGAAGCCCCGGGAGATGAGACTGTGCCAGCGATGTGAGCTAGGAGAGGTGTGTGAGAGACAGGCAGACACAGACAGAAATGGAAGCCCCGGGAGGTGAGACTGTGCCAGCGATGTGAGCTAGGAGAGGTGTGTGAGAGACACAGGCAGACACAGACAGAACTGGAAGCCCTGGGAGGTGAGACTGTGCCAGAGATGTGAGCTAGGAGAGGTGTGTGAGAGACACAGGCAGACACAGACAGAACTGGAAGCCCCGGGAGGTGAGACTGTGCCAGCGATGTGAGCTAGGAGAGGTGTGTGAGAGACACAGGCAGACACAGACAGAACTGGAAGCCCCGGGAGGTGAGACTGTGCCAGCGATGTGAGCTAGGAGAGGTGTGTGAGAGAGAAAGGCAGACACAGACAGAACTGGAAGCCCCGGGAGATGAGACTGTGCCAGTGATGTGAGCTAGGAGAGGTGTCTGAGAGACACAGGCAGAACTGGAAGCCCCGGGAGATGAGACTGTGCCAGCGATGTGAGCTAGGAGAGGTGTGTGAGAGACACAGGCAGAACTGGAAGCCCTGGGAGGTGAGACTGTGCCAGCGATGTGAGCTAGGAGAGGTGTGTGAGAGACACAGGCAGACACAGACAGAACTGGAAGCCCCGGGAGATGAGACTGTGCCAGCGATGTGAGCTAGGAGAGGTGTGAGAGACACAGGCAGACACAGACAGAACTGGAAGCCCCGGGAGATGACACTATGCCAGCGATGTGAGCTAGGAGAGGTGTGTGAGAGACACAGACAGAACTGGAAGCCTCGGGAGATGAGACTGTGCCAGCGATGTGAGCTAGGAGAGGTGTGTGAGAGACACAGGCAGACACAGACAGAACTGGAAGCCCCGGGAGGTGAGACTGTGCCAGCGATGTGAGCTAGGAGAGGTGTGTGAGAGACACAGCCAGAACTGGAAGCCCTGGGAGGTGAGACTGTGCCAGCGATGTGAACTAGGAGAGGCGTGAGAGACACAGGCAGACACAGGCAGAACTGGAAGCCCCGGGAGATGAGACTGTGCCAGCGATGTGAGCTAGGAGAGGTGTGTGGGAGACACAGGCAGACACAAACAGAACTGGAAGCCCCGGGAGATGAGACTGTGCCAGCGATGTGAGCTAGGAGAGGTGTGTGAGAGACACAGGCAGACACAGACAGAACTGGATGCCCCGGGAGATGAGGCTGTACCAGCGATGTGAGCTAGGAGAGGTGTGTGAGAGACACAGGCAGACACAGACAGAACTGGAAGCCCTGGGAGGTGAGACTGTGCCAGAGATGTGAGCTAGGAGAGGTGTGTGAGAGACACAGGCAGAACTGGAAGCCCCGGGAGGTGAGACTGTGCCAGCGATGTGAGCTAGGAGAGGTGTGCGAGAGAGACAGGCAGACACAGACAGAACTGGAAGCCCCGGGAGGTGAGACTGTGCCAGCGATGTGAGCTGGGAGAGGTGTGTGAGAGACAGGCAGACACAGACAGAAATGGAAGCCCCGGGAGGTGAGACTGTGCCAGCGATGTGAGCTAGGAGAGGTGTGTGAGAGACACAGGAAGAACTGGAAGCCCCGGGAGATGAGACTGTGCCAGCGATGTGAGCTAGGAGAGGTGTGTGAGAGACAGGCAGACACAGACAGAACTGGAAGCCCCGGGAGGTGAGACTGTGCCAGCGATGTGAGCTGGGAGAGGTGTGTGAGAGACAGGCAAACACAGACAGAAATGGAAGCCCCGGGAGGTGAGACTGTGCCAGCGATGTGAGCTAGGAGAGGTGTGTGAGAGACACAGGAAGAACTGGAAGCCCCGGGAGATGAGACTGTGCCAGCGATGTGAGCTAGGAGAGGTGTGTGAGAGACAGGCAGACACAGACAGAAATGGAAGCCCCGGGAGGTGAGACTGTGCCAGCGATGTGAGCTAGGAGAGGTGTGTGAGAGACACAGGCAGACACAGACAGAACTGGAAGCCCTGGGAGGTGAGACTGTGCCAGAGATGTGAGCTAGGAGAGGTGTGTGAGAGACACAGGCAGACACAGACAGAACTGGAAGCCCCGGGAGGTGAGACTGTGCCAGCGATGTGAGCTAGGAGAGGTGTGTGAGAGACACAGGCAGACACAGACAGAACTGGAAGCCCCGGGAGGTGAGACTGTGCCAGCGATGTGAGCTAGGAGAGGTGTGTGAGAGAGAAAGGCAGACACAGACAGAACTGGAAGCCCCGGGAGATGAGACTGTGCCAGTGATGTGAGCTAGGAGAGGTGTCTGAGAGACACAGGCAGAACTGGAAGCCCCGGGAGATGAGACTGTGCCAGCGATGTGAGCTAGGAGAGGTGTCTGAGAGACACAGGAAGAACTGGAAGCCCCGGGAGATGAGACTGTGCCAGCGATGTGAACTAGGAGAGGCGTGAGAGACACAGGCAGACACAGGCAGAACTGGAAGCCCCGGGAGATGAGACTGTGCCAGCGATGTGAGCTAGGAGAGGTGTGTGAGAGACACAGGCAGACACAGACAGAACTGGATGCCCCGGGAGATGAGGCTGTACCAGCGATGTGAGCTAGGAGAGGTGTGTGAGAGACACAGGCAGACACAGACAGAACTGGAAGCCCTGGGAGGTGAGACTGTGCCAGAGATGTGAGCTAGGAGAGGTGTGTGAGAGACACAGCCAGAACTGGAAGCCCTGGGAGGTGAGACTGTGCCAGCGATGTGAACTAGGAGAGGCGTGAGAGACACAGGCAGACACAGACAGAACTGGAAGCCCCGGGAGATGAGACTGTGCCAGCGATGTGAGCTAGGAGAGGTGTGAGAGACACAGGCAGACACAGACAGAACTGGAAGCCCCGGGAGATGAGACTATGCCAGCGATGTGAGCTAGGAGAGGTGTGTGAGAGACACAGACAGAACTGGAAGCCTCGGGAGATGAGACTGTGCCAGCGATGTGAGCTAGGAGAGGTGTGTGAGAGACACAGGAAGAACTGGAAGCCCCGGGAGATGAGACTGTGCCAGCGATGTGAACTAGGAGAGGCGTGAGAGACACAGGCAGACACAGGCAGAACTGGAAGCCCCGGGAGATGAGACTGTGCCAGCGATGTGAGCTAGGAGAGGTGTGTGAGAGACACAGGCAGACACAGACAGAACTGGATGCCCCGGGAGATGAGGCTGTACCAGCGATGTGAGCTAGGAGAGGTGTGTGAGAGACACAGGCAGACACAGACAGAACTGGAAGCCCTGGGAGGTGAGACTGTGCCAGAGATGTGAGCTAGGAGAGGTGTGTGAGAGACACAGCCAGAACTGGAAGCCCTGGGAGGTGAGACTGTGCCAGCGATGTGAACTAGGAGAGGCGTGAGAGACACAGGCAGACACAGACAGAACTGGAAGCCCCGGGAGATGAGACTGTGCCAGCGATGTGAGCTAGGAGAGGTGTGAGAGACACAGGCAGACACAGACAGAACTGGAAGCCCCGGGAGATGAGACTATGCCAGCGATGTGAGCTAGGAGAGGTGTGTGAGAGACACAGACAGAACTGGAAGCCTCGGGAGATGAGACTGTGCCAGCGATGTGAGCTAGGAGAGGTGTGTGAGAGACACAGGCAGACACAGACAGAACTGGAAGCCCCGGGAGGTGAGACTGTGCCAGCGATGTGAGCTAGGAGAGGTGTGTGAGAGACACAGCCAGAACTGGAAGCCCTGGGAGGTGAGACTGTGCCAGCGATGTGAACTAGGAGAGGCGTGAGAGACACAGGCAGACACAGGCAGAACTGGAAGCCCCGGGAGATGAGACTGTGCCAGCGATGTGAGCTAGGAGAGGTGTGTGGGAGACACAGGCAGACACAAACAGAACTGGAAGCCCCGGGAGATGAGACTGTGCCAGCGATGTGAGCTAGGAGAGGTGTGTGAGAGACACAGGCAGACACAGACAGAACTGGATGCCCCGGGAGATGAGGCTGTACCAGCGATGTGAGCTAGGAGAGGTGTGTGAGAGACACAGGCAGACACAGACAGAACTGGAAGCCCTGGGAGGTGAGACTGTGCCAGAGATGTGAGCTAGGAGAGGTGTGTGAGAGACACAGGCAGAACTGGAAGCCCCGGGAGGTGAGACTGTGCCAGCGATGTGAGCTAGGAGAGGTGTGCGAGAGAGACAGGCAGACACAGACAGAACTGGAAGCCCCGGGAGGTGAGACTGTGCCAGCGATGTGAGCTGGGAGAGGTGTGTGAGAGACAGGCAGACACAGACAGAAATGGAAGCCCCGGGAGGTGAGACTGTGCCAGCGATGTGAGCTAGGAGAGGTGTGTGAGAGACACAGGAAGAACTGGAAGCCCCGGGAGATGAGACTGTGCCAGCGATGTGAGCTAGGAGAGGTGTGTGAGAGACAGGCAGACACAGACAGAACTGGAAGCCCCGGGAGGTGAGACTGTGCCAGCGATGTGAGCTGGGAGAGGTGTGTGAGAGACAGGCAGACACAGACAGAAATGGAAGCCCCGGGAGGTGAGACTGTGCCAGCGATGTGAGCTAGGAGAGGTGTGTGAGAGACACAGGAAGAACTGGAAGCCCCGGGAGATGAGACTGTGCCAGCGATGTGAGCTAGGAGAGGTGTGTGAGAGACAGGCAGACACAGACAGAAATGGAAGCCCCGGGAGGTGAGACTGTGCCAGCGATGTGAGCTAGGAGAGGTGTGTGAGAGACACAGGCAGACACAGACAGAACTGGAAGCCCTGGGAGGTGAGACTGTGCCAGAGATGTGAGCTAGGAGAGGTGTGTGAGAGACACAGGCAGACACAGACAGAACTGGAAGCCCCGGGAGGTGAGACTGTGCCAGCGATGTGAGCTAGGAGAGGTGTGTGAGAGACACAGGCAGACACAGACAGAACTGGAAGCCCCGGGAGGTGAGACTGTGCCAGCGATGTGAGCTAGGAGAGGTGTGTGAGAGAGAAAGGCAGACACAGACAGAACTGGAAGCCCCGGGAGATGAGACTGTGCCAGTGATGTGAGCTAGGAGAGGTGTCTGAGAGACACAGGCAGAACTGGAAGCCCCGGGAGATGAGACTGTGCCAGCGATGTGAGCTAGGAGAGGTGTCTGAGAGACACAGGAAGAACTGGAAGCCCCGGGAGATGAGACTGTGCAAGCGATGTGAACTAGGAGAGGCGTGAGAGACACAGGCAGACACAGGCAGAACTGGAAGCCCCGGGAGATGAGACTGTGCCAGCGATGTGAGCTAGGAGAGGTGTGTGGGAGACACAGGCAGACACAAACAGAACTGGAAGCCCCGGGAGATGAGACTGTGCCAGCGATGTGAGCTAGGAGAGGTGTGTGAGAGACACAGGCAGACACAGACAGAACTGGATGCCCCGGGAGATGAGGCTGTACCAGCGATGTGAGCTAGGAGAGGTGTGTGAGAGACACAGGCAGACACAGACAGAACTGGAAGCCCTGGGAGGTGAGACTGTGCCAGAGATGTGAGCGACACAGGCAGAACTGGAAGCCCCGGGAGGTGAGACTGTGCCAGCGATGTGAGCTAGGAGAGGTGTGCGAGAGAGACAGGCAGACACAGACAGAACTGGAAGCCCCGGGAGGTGAGACTGTGCCAGCGATGTGAGCTAGGAGAGGTGTGTGAGAGACAGGCAGACACAGACAGAAATGGAAGCCACGGAAGGTGAGACTGTGCCAGCGATGTGAGCTAGGAGAGGTGTGTGAGAGACACAGGAAGAACTGGAAGCCCCGGGAGATGAGACTGTGCCAGCGATGTGAGCTAGGAGAGGTGTGTGAGAGACAGGCAGACACAGACAGAAATTGAAGCCCCGGGAGATGAGGCTGTACCAGCGATGTGAGCTAGGAGAGGTGTGTGAGAGACACAGGCAGACACAGACAGAACTGGAAGCCCTGGGAGGTGAGACTGTGCCAGAGATGTGAGCTAGGAGAGGTGTGTGAGAGACACAGGCAGAACTGGAAGCCCCGGGAGGTGAGACTGTGCCAGCGATGTGAGCTAGGAGAGGTGTGTGAGAGAGACAGGCAGACACAGACAGAACTGGAAGCCCCGGGAGGTGAGACTGTGCCAGCGATGTGAGCTGGGAGAGGTGTGTGAGAGACAGGCAGACACAGACAGAAATGGAAGCCCCGGGAGGTGAGACTGTGCCAGCGATGTGAGCTAGGAGAGGTGTGTGAGAGACACAGGAAGAACTGGAAGCCCCGGGAGATGAGACTGTGCCAGCGATGTGAGCTAGGAGAGGTGTGTGAGAGACAGGCAGACACAGACAGAAATGGAAGCCCCGGGAGGTGAGACTGTGCCAGCGATGTGAGCTAGGAGAGGTGTGTGAGAGACACAGGCAGACACAGACAGAACTGGAAGCCCTGGGAGGTGAGACTGTGCCAGAGATGTGAGCTAGGAGAGGTGTGTGAGAGACACAGGCAGAACTGGAAGCCCCGGGAGATGAGACTGTGCCAGCGATGTGAGCTAGGAGAGGTGTGTGAGAGACACAGGCAGACACAGACAGAACTGGAAGCCCTGGGAGGTGAGACTGTGCCAGCGATGTGAGCTAGGAGAGGTGTGTGAGAGACACAGGCAGACACAGACAGAACTGGAAGCCCTGGGAGGTGAGACTGTGCCAGCGATGTGAACTAGGAGAGGCGTGAGAGACACAGGCAGACACAGGCAGAACTGGAAGCCCCGGGAGATGAGACTGTGCCAGCGATGTGAGCTAGGAGAGGTGTGTGGGAGACACAGGCAGACACAAACAGAACTGGAAGCCCCGGGAGATGAGACTGTGCCAGCGATGTGAGCTAGGAGAGGTGTGTGAGAGACACAGGCAGACACAGACAGAACTGGAAGCCCCGGGAGATGAGGCTGTACCAGCGATGTGAGCTAGGAGAGGTGTGTGAGAGACACAGGCAGACACAGACAGAACTGGAAGCCCTGGGAGGTGAGACTGTGCCAGAGATGTGAGCTAGGAGAGGTGTGTGAGAGACACAGGCAGAACTGGAAGCCCCGGGAGGTGAGACTGTGCCAGCGATGTGAGCTAGGAGAGGTGTGCGAGAGAGACAGGCAGACACAGACAGAACTGGAAGCCCCGGGAGGTGAGACTGTGCCAGCGATGTGAGCTAGGAGAGGTGTGTGAGAGACAGGCAGACACAGACAGAAATGGAAGCCCCGGAAGGTGAGACTGTGCCAGCGATGTGAGCTAGGAGAGGTGTGTGAGAGACACAGGAAGAACTGGAAGCCCCAGGAGATGAGACTGTGCCAGCGATGTGAGCTAGGAGAGGTGTGTGAGAGACAGGCAGACACAGACAGAAATGGAAGCCCCGGGAGATGAGGCTGTACCAGCGATGTGAGCTAGGAGAGGTGTGTGAGAGACACAGGCAGACACAGACAGAACTGGAAGCCCTGGGAGGTGAGACTGTGCCAGAGATGTGAGCTAGGAGAGGTGTGTGAGAGACACAGGCAGAACTGGAAGCCCCGGGAGGTGAGACTGTGCCAGCGATGTGAGCTAAGAGAGGTGTGTGAGAGAGACAGGCAGACACAGACAGAACTGGAAGCCCCGGGAGGTGAGACTGTGCCAGCGATGTGAGCTAGGAGAGGTGTGTGAGAGACAGGCAGACACAGACAGAAATGGAAGCCCCGGGAGGTGAGACTGTGCCAGCGATGTGAGCTAGGAGAGGTGTGTGAGAGACACAGGAAGAACTGGAAGCCCCGGGAGATGAGACTGTGCCAGCGATGTGAGCTAGGAGAGGTGTGTGAGAGACAGGCAGACACAGACAGAAATGGAAGCCCCGGGAGGTGAGACTGTGCCAGCGATGTGAGCTAGGAGAGGTGTGTGAGAGACACAGGCAGACACAGACAGAACTGGAAGCCCTGGGAGGTGAGACTGTGCCAGAGATGTGAGCTAGGAGAGGTGTGTGAGAGACACAGGCAGAACTGGAAGCCCCGGGAGATGAGACTGTGCCAGCGATGTGAGCTAGGAGAGGTGTGTGAGAGACACAGGCAGACACAGACAGAACTGGAAGCCCTGGGAGGTGAGACTGTGCCAGCGATGTGAGCTAGGAGAGGTGTGTGAGAGACACAGGCAGACACAGACAGAACTGGAAGCCCTGGGAGGTGAGACTGTGCCAGCGATGTGAGCTAGGAGAGGTGTGTGAGAGACACAGGCAGAACTGGAAGCCCCGGGAGATGAGACTGTGCCAGCGATGTGAGCTAGGAGAGGTGTGTGAGAGACACAGACAGACACAGACAGAACTGGAAGCCCCGGGAGATGAGACTGTGCCAGCGATGTGAGCTGGGAGAGGTGTGTGAGAGACACAGACAGACACAGACAGAACTGGAAGCCCTGGGAGGTGAGACTGTGCCAGCGATGTGAGCTAGGAGAGGTGTGTGAGAGACACAGGCAGAACTGGAAGCCCCGGGAGATGAGACTGTGCCAGCGATGTGAGCTAGGAGAGGTGTGTGAGAGACACAGACAGACACAGACAGAACTGGAAGCCCCGGGAGATGAGACTGTGCCAGCGATGTGAGCTGGGAGAGGTGTGTGAGAGACACAGACAGACACAGACAGAACTGGAAGCCCCGGGAGATGAGGCTGTGCCAGCGATGTGAGCTAGGAGAGGTGTGTGAGAGAGAAAGGCAGACACAGACAGAACTGGAAGCCCCGGGAGATGAGACTGTGCCAGTGATGTGAGCTAGGAGAGGTGTCTGAGAGACACAGGCAGAACTGGAAGCCCCGGGAGATGAGACTGTGCCAGCGATGTGAGCTAGGAGAGGTGTGTGAGAGACACAGGCAGACACAGACAGAACTGGAAGCCCTGGGAGGTGAGACTGTGCCAGCGATGTGAGCTAGGAGAGGTGTGTGAGAGACACAGGCAGACACAGACAGAACTGGAAGCCCTGGGAGGTGAGACTGTGCCAGCGATGTGAACTAGGAGAGGCGTGAGAGACACAGGCAGACACAGGCAGAACTGGAAGCCCCGGGAGATGAGACTGTGCCAGCGATGTGAGCTAGGAGAGGTGTGTGGGAGACACAGGCAGACACAAACAGAACTGGAAGCCCCGGGAGATGAGACTGTGCCAGCGATGTGAGCTAGGAGAGGTGTGTGAGAGACACAGGCAGACACAGACAGAACTGGAAGCCCCGGGAGATGAGGCTGTACCAGCGATGTGAGCTAGGAGAGGTGTGTGAGAGACACAGGCAGACACAGACAGAACTGGAAGCCCTGGGAGGTGAGACTGTGCCAGAGATGTGAGCTAGGAGAGGTGTGTGAGAGACACAGGCAGAACTGGAAGCCCCGGGAGGTGAGACTGTGCCAGCGATGTGAGCTAGGAGAGGTGTGCGAGAGAGACAGGCAGACACAGACAGAACTGGAAGCCCCGGGAGGTGAGACTGTGCCAGCGATGTGAGCTAGGAGAGGTGTGTGAGAGACAGGCAGACACAGACAGAAATGGAAGCCCCGGAAGGTGAGACTGTGCCAGCGATGTGAGCTAGGAGAGGTGTGTGAGAGACACAGGAAGAACTGGAAGCCCCAGGAGATGAGACTGTGCCAGCGATGTGAGCTAGGAGAGGTGTGTGAGAGACAGGCAGACACAGACAGAAATGGAAGCCCCGGGAGATGAGGCTGTACCAGCGATGTGAGCTAGGAGAGGTGTGTGAGAGACACAGGCAGACACAGACAGAACTGGAAGCCCTGGGAGGTGAGACTGTGCCAGAGATGTGAGCTAGGAGAGGTGTGTGAGAGACACAGGCAGAACTGGAAGCCCCGGGAGGTGAGACTGTGCCAGCGATGTGAGCTAAGAGAGGTGTGTGAGAGAGACAGGCAGACACAGACAGAACTGGAAGCCCCGGGAGGTGAGACTGTGCCAGCGATGTGAGCTAGGAGAGGTGTGTGAGAGACAGGCAGACACAGACAGAAATGGAAGCCCCGGGAGGTGAGACTGTGCCAGCGATGTGAGCTAGGAGAGGTGTGTGAGAGACACAGGAAGAACTGGAAGCCCCGGGAGATGAGACTGTGCCAGCGATGTGAGCTAGGAGAGGTGTGTGAGAGACAGGCAGACACAGACAGAAATGGAAGCCCCGGGAGGTGAGACTGTGCCAGCGATGTGAGCTAGGAGAGGTGTGTGAGAGACACAGGCAGACACAGACAGAACTGGAAGCCCTGGGAGGTGAGACTGTGCCAGAGATGTGAGCTAGGAGAGGTGTGTGAGAGACACAGGCAGAACTGGAAGCCCCGGGAGATGAGACTGTGCCAGCGATGTGAGCTAGGAGAGGTGTGTGAGAGACACAGGCAGACACAGACAGAACTGGAAGCCCTGGGAGGTGAGACTGTGCCAGCGATGTGAGCTAGGAGAGGTGTGTGAGAGACACAGGCAGACACAGACAGAACTGGAAGCCCTGGGAGGTGAGACTGTGCCAGCGATGTGAGCTAGGAGAGGTGTGTGAGAGACACAGGCAGAACTGGAAGCCCCGGGAGATGAGACTGTGCCAGCGATGTGAGCTAGGAGAGGTGTGTGAGAGACACAGACAGACACAGACAGAACTGGAAGCCCCGGGAGATGAGACTGTGCCAGCGATGTGAGCTGGGAGAGGTGTGTGAGAGACACAGACAGACACAGACAGAACTGGAAGCCCTGGGAGGTGAGACTGTGCCAGCGATGTGAGCTAGGAGAGGTGTGTGAGAGACACAGGCAGAACTGGAAGCCCCGGGAGATGAGACTGTGCCAGCGATGTGAGCTAGGAGAGGTGTGTGAGAGACACAGACAGACACAGACAGAACTGGAAGCCCCGGGAGATGAGACTGTGCCAGCGATGTGAGCTGGGAGAGGTGTGTGAGAGACACAGACAGACACAGACAGAACTGGAAGCCCCGGGAGATGAGGCTGTGCCAGCGATGTGAGCTAGGAGAGGTGTGTGAGAGACACAGGCAGACACAGACAGAACTGGAAGCCCTGGGAGGTGAGACTGTGCCAGCGATGTGAGCTAGGAGAGGTGTGTGAGAGACACAGACAGACACAGACAGAACTGGAAGCCCCGGGAGATGAGGCTGTGCCAGCGATGTGAGCTAGGAGAGGTGTGTGAGAGACACAGGCAGACACAGACAGAACTGGAAGCCCTGGGAGGTGAGACTGTGCCAGCGATGTGAGCTAGGAGAGGTGTGTGAGAGACACAGGCAGACACAGACAGAACTGGAAGCCCTGGGAGGTGAGACTGTGCCAGCGATGTGAGCTAGGAGAGGTGTGTGAGAGACACAGGCAGAACTGGAAGCCCCGGGAGATGAGACTGTGCCAGCGATGTGAGCTAGGAGAGGTGTGTGAGAGACACAGGCAGACACAGACAGAACTGGAAGCCCTGGGAGGTGAGACTGTGCCAGCGATGTGAGCTAGGAGAGGTGTGTGAGAGACACAGGCAGACACAGACAGAACTGGAAGCCCTGGGAGGTGAGACTGTGCCAGAGATGTGAGCTAGGAGAGGTGTGTGAGAGACACAGGCAGAACTGGAAGCCCCGGGAGGTGAGACTGTGCCAGCGATGTGAGCTAGGAGAGGTGTGCGAGAGACAGGCAGACACAGACAGAACTGGAAGCCCCGGGAGGTGAGACTGTGCCAGCGATGTGAGCTAGGAGAGGTGTGTGAGAGACAGGCAGACACAGACAGAAATGGAAGCCACGGAAGGTGAGACTGTGCCAGCGATGTGAGCTAGGAGAGGTGTGTGAGAGACACAGGAAGAACTGGAAGCCCCGGGAGATGAGACTGTGCCAGCGATGTGAGCTAGGAGAGGTGTGTGAGAGACAGGCAGACACAGACAGAAATTGAAGCCCCGGGAGATGAGGCTGTACCAGCGATGTGAGCTAGGAGAGGTGTGTGAGAGACACAGGCAGACACAGACAGAACTGGAAGCCCTGGGAGGTGAGACTGTGCCAGAGATGTGAGCTAGGAGAGGTGTGTGAGAGACACAGGCAGAACTGGAAGCCCCGGGAGGTGAGACTGTGCCAGCGATGTGAGCTAGGAGAGGTGTGTGAGAGAGACAGGCAGACACAGACAGAACTGGAAGCCCCGGGAGGTGAGACTGTGCCAGCGATGTGAGCTGGGAGAGGTGTGTGAGAGACAGGCAGACACAGACAGAAATGGAAGCCCCGGGAGGTGAGACTGTGCCAGCGATGTGAGCTAGGAGAGGTGTGTGAGAGACACAGGAAGAACTGGAAGCCCCGGGAGATGAGACTGTGCCAGCGATGTGAGCTAGGAGAGGTGTGTGAGAGACAGGCAGACACAGACAGAAATGGAAGCCCCGGGAGGTGAGACTGTGCCAGCGATGTGAGCTAGGAGAGGTGTGTGAGAGACACAGGCAGACACAGACAGAACTGGAAGCCCTGGGAGGTGAGACTGTGCCAGAGATGTGAGCTAGGAGAGGTGTGTGAGAGACACAGGCAGAACTGGAAGCCCCGGGAGATGAGACTGTGCCAGCGATGTGAGCTAGGAGAGGTGTGTGAGAGACACAGGCAGACACAGACAGAACTGGAAGCCCTGGGAGGTGAGACTGTGCCAGCGATGTGAGCTAGGAGAGGTGTGTGAGAGACACAGGCAGACACAGACAGAACTGGAAGCCCTGGGAGGTGAGACTGTGCCAGCGATGTGAACTAGGAGAGGCGTGAGAGACACAGGCAGACACAGGCAGAACTGGAAGCCCCGGGAGATGAGACTGTGCCAGCGATGTGAGCTAGGAGAGGTGTGTGGGAGACACAGGCAGACACAAACAGAACTGGAAGCCCCGGGAGATGAGACTGTGCCAGCGATGTGAGCTAGGAGAGGTGTGTGAGAGACACAGGCAGACACAGACAGAACTGGAAGCCCCGGGAGATGAGGCTGTACCAGCGATGTGAGCTAGGAGAGGTGTGTGAGAGACACAGGCAGACACAGACAGAACTGGAAGCCCTGGGAGGTGAGACTGTGCCAGAGATGTGAGCTAGGAGAGGTGTGTGAGAGACACAGGCAGAACTGGAAGCCCCGGGAGGTGAGACTGTGCCAGCGATGTGAGCTAGGAGAGGTGTGCGAGAGAGACAGGCAGACACAGACAGAACTGGAAGCCCCGGGAGGTGAGACTGTGCCAGCGATGTGAGCTAGGAGAGGTGTGTGAGAGACAGGCAGACACAGACAGAAATGGAAGCCCCGGAAGGTGAGACTGTGCCAGCGATGTGAGCTAGGAGAGGTGTGTGAGAGACACAGGAAGAACTGGAAGCCCCAGGAGATGAGACTGTGCCAGCGATGTGAGCTAGGAGAGGTGTGTGAGAGACAGGCAGACACAGACAGAAATGGAAGCCCCGGGAGATGAGGCTGTACCAGCGATGTGAGCTAGGAGAGGTGTGTGAGAGACACAGGCAGACACAGACAGAACTGGAAGCCCTGGGAGGTGAGACTGTGCCAGAGATGTGAGCTAGGAGAGGTGTGTGAGAGACACAGGCAGAACTGGAAGCCCCGGGAGGTGAGACTGTGCCAGCGATGTGAGCTAAGAGAGGTGTGTGAGAGAGACAGGCAGACACAGACAGAACTGGAAGCCCCGGGAGGTGAGACTGTGCCAGCGATGTGAGCTAGGAGAGGTGTGTGAGAGACAGGCAGACACAGACAGAAATGGAAGCCCCGGGAGGTGAGACTGTGCCAGCGATGTGAGCTAGGAGAGGTGTGTGAGAGACACAGGAAGAACTGGAAGCCCCGGGAGATGAGACTGTGCCAGCGATGTGAGCTAGGAGAGGTGTGTGAGAGACAGGCAGACACAGACAGAAATGGAAGCCCCGGGAGGTGAGACTGTGCCAGCGATGTGAGCTAGGAGAGGTGTGTGAGAGACACAGGCAGACACAGACAGAACTGGAAGCCCTGGGAGGTGAGACTGTGCCAGAGATGTGAGCTAGGAGAGGTGTGTGAGAGACACAGGCAGAACTGGAAGCCCCGGGAGATGAGACTGTGCCAGCGATGTGAGCTAGGAGAGGTGTGTGAGAGACACAGGCAGACACAGACAGAACTGGAAGCCCTGGGAGGTGAGACTGTGCCAGCGATGTGAGCTAGGAGAGGTGTGTGAGAGACACAGGCAGACACAGACAGAACTGGAAGCCCTGGGAGGTGAGACTGTGCCAGCGATGTGAGCTAGGAGAGGTGTGTGAGAGACACAGGCAGAACTGGAAGCCCCGGGAGATGAGACTGTGCCAGCGATGTGAGCTAGGAGAGGTGTGTGAGAGACACAGACAGACACAGACAGAACTGGAAGCCCCGGGAGATGAGACTGTGCCAGCGATGTGAGCTGGGAGAGGTGTGTGAGAGACACAGACAGACACAGACAGAACTGGAAGCCCTGGGAGGTGAGACTGTGCCAGCGATGTGAGCTAGGAGAGGTGTGTGAGAGACACAGGCAGAACTGGAAGCCCCGGGAGATGAGACTGTGCCAGCGATGTGAGCTAGGAGAGGTGTGTGAGAGACACAGACAGACACAGACAGAACTGGAAGCCCCGGGAGATGAGACTGTGCCAGCGATGTGAGCTGGGAGAGGTGTGTGAGAGACACAGACAGACACAGACAGAACTGGAAGCCCCGGGAGATGAGGCTGTGCCAGCGATGTGAGCTAGGAGAGGTGTGTGAGAGAGAAAGGCAGACACAGACAGAACTGGAAGCCCCGGGAGATGAGACTGTGCCAGTGATGTGAGCTAGGAGAGGTGTCTGAGAGACACAGGCAGAACTGGAAGCCCCGGGAGATGAGACTGTGCCAGCGATGTGAGCTAGGAGAGGTGTGTGAGAGACACAGGCAGACACAGACAGAACTGGAAGCCCTGGGAGGTGAGACTGTGCCAGCGATGTGAGCTAGGAGAGGTGTGTGAGAGACACAGGCAGACACAGACAGAACTGGAAGCCCTGGGAGGTGAGACTGTGCCAGCGATGTGAACTAGGAGAGGCGTGAGAGACACAGGCAGACACAGGCAGAACTGGAAGCCCCGGGAGATGAGACTGTGCCAGCGATGTGAGCTAGGAGAGGTGTGTGGGAGACACAGGCAGACACAAACAGAACTGGAAGCCCCGGGAGATGAGACTGTGCCAGCGATGTGAGCTAGGAGAGGTGTGTGAGAGACACAGGCAGACACAGACAGAACTGGAAGCCCCGGGAGATGAGGCTGTACCAGCGATGTGAGCTAGGAGAGGTGTGTGAGAGACACAGGCAGACACAGACAGAACTGGAAGCCCTGGGAGGTGAGACTGTGCCAGAGATGTGAGCTAGGAGAGGTGTGTGAGAGACACAGGCAGAACTGGAAGCCCCGGGAGGTGAGACTGTGCCAGCGATGTGAGCTAGGAGAGGTGTGCGAGAGAGACAGGCAGACACAGACAGAACTGGAAGCCCCGGGAGGTGAGACTGTGCCAGCGATGTGAGCTAGGAGAGGTGTGTGAGAGACAGGCAGACACAGACAGAAATGGAAGCCCCGGAAGGTGAGACTGTGCCAGCGATGTGAGCTAGGAGAGGTGTGTGAGAGACACAGGAAGAACTGGAAGCCCCAGGAGATGAGACTGTGCCAGCGATGTGAGCTAGGAGAGGTGTGTGAGAGACAGGCAGACACAGACAGAAATGGAAGCCCCGGGAGATGAGGCTGTACCAGCGATGTGAGCTAGGAGAGGTGTGTGAGAGACACAGGCAGACACAGACAGAACTGGAAGCCCTGGGAGGTGAGACTGTGCCAGAGATGTGAGCTAGGAGAGGTGTGTGAGAGACACAGGCAGAACTGGAAGCCCCGGGAGGTGAGACTGTGCCAGCGATGTGAGCTAAGAGAGGTGTGTGAGAGAGACAGGCAGACACAGACAGAACTGGAAGCCCCGGGAGGTGAGACTGTGCCAGCGATGTGAGCTAGGAGAGGTGTGTGAGAGACAGGCAGACACAGACAGAAATGGAAGCCCCGGGAGGTGAGACTGTGCCAGCGATGTGAGCTAGGAGAGGTGTGTGAGAGACACAGGAAGAACTGGAAGCCCCGGGAGATGAGACTGTGCCAGCGATGTGAGCTAGGAGAGGTGTGTGAGAGACAGGCAGACACAGACAGAAATGGAAGCCCCGGGAGGTGAGACTGTGCCAGCGATGTGAGCTAGGAGAGGTGTGTGAGAGACACAGGCAGACACAGACAGAACTGGAAGCCCTGGGAGGTGAGACTGTGCCAGAGATGTGAGCTAGGAGAGGTGTGTGAGAGACACAGGCAGAACTGGAAGCCCCGGGAGATGAGACTGTGCCAGCGATGTGAGCTAGGAGAGGTGTGTGAGAGACACAGGCAGACACAGACAGAACTGGAAGCCCTGGGAGGTGAGACTGTGCCAGCGATGTGAGCTAGGAGAGGTGTGTGAGAGACACAGGCAGACACAGACAGAACTGGAAGCCCTGGGAGGTGAGACTGTGCCAGCGATGTGAGCTAGGAGAGGTGTGTGAGAGACACAGGCAGAACTGGAAGCCCCGGGAGATGAGACTGTGCCAGCGATGTGAGCTAGGAGAGGTGTGTGAGAGACACAGACAGACACAGACAGAACTGGAAGCCCCGGGAGATGAGACTGTGCCAGCGATGTGAGCTGGGAGAGGTGTGTGAGAGACACAGACAGACACAGACAGAACTGGAAGCCCTGGGAGGTGAGACTGTGCCAGCGATGTGAGCTAGGAGAGGTGTGTGAGAGACACAGGCAGAACTGGAAGCCCCGGGAGATGAGACTGTGCCAGCGATGTGAGCTAGGAGAGGTGTGTGAGAGACACAGACAGACACAGACAGAACTGGAAGCCCCGGGAGATGAGACTGTGCCAGCGATGTGAGCTGGGAGAGGTGTGTGAGAGACACAGACAGACACAGACAGAACTGGAAGCCCCGGGAGATGAGGCTGTGCCAGCGATGTGAGCTAGGAGAGGTGTGTGAGAGACACAGGCAGACACAGACAGAACTGGAAGCCCTGGGAGGTGAGACTGTGCCAGCGATGTGAGCTAGGAGAGGTGTGTGAGAGACACAGACAGACACAGACAGAACTGGAAGCCCCGGGAGATGAGGCTGTGCCAGCGATGTGAGCTAGGAGAGGTGTGTGAGAGACACAGGCAGACACAGACAGAACTGGAAGCCCTGGGAGGTGAGACTGTGCCAGCGATGTGAGCTAGGAGAGGTGTGTGAGAGACACAGGCAGACACAGACAGAACTGGAAGCCCTGGGAGGTGAGACTGTGCCAGCGATGTGAGCTAGGAGAGGTGTGTGAGAGACACAGGCAGAACTGGAAGCCCCGGGAGATGAGACTGTGCCAGCGATGTGAGCTAGGAGAGGTGTGTGAGAGACACAGGCAGACACAGACAGAACTGGAAGCCCTGGGAGGTGAGACTGTGCCAGCGATGTGAGCTAGGAGAGGTGTGTGAGAGACACAGGCAGACACAGACAGAACTGGAAGCCCTGGGAGGTGAGACTGTGCCAGAGATGTGAGCTAGGAGAGGTGTGTGAGAGACACAGGCAGAACTGGAAGCCCCGGGAGGTGAGACTGTGCCAGCGATGTGAGCTAGGAGAGGTGTGCGAGAGACAGGCAGACACAGACAGAAATGGAAGCCCCGGGAGATGAGGCTGTACCAGCGATGTGAGCTAGGAGAGGTGTGTGAGAGACACAGGCAGACACAGACAGAACTGGAAGCCCTGGGAGGTGAGACTGTGCCAGAGATGTGAGCTAGGAGAGGTGTGTGAGAGACACAGGCAGAACTGGAAGCCCCGGGAGATGAGACTGTGCCAGCGATGTGAGCTAGGAGAGGTGTGTGAGAGACACAGGCAGACACAGACAGAACTGGAAGCCCTGGGAGGTGAGACTGTGCCAGCGATGTGAGCTAGGAGAGGTGTGTGAGAGACACAGGCAGACACAGACAGAACTGGAAGCCCTGGGAGGTGAGACTGTGCCAGAGATGTGAGCTAGGAGAGGTGTGTGAGAGACACAGGCAGACACAGACAGAACTGGAAGCCCTGGGAGGTGAGACTGTGCCAGCGATGTGAGCTAGGAGAGGTGTGTGAGAGACACAGGCAGAACTGGAAGCCCCGGGAGATGAGACTGTGCCAGCGATGTGAGCTAGGAGAGGTGTGTGAGAGACACAGACAGACACAGACAGAACTGGAAGCCCCGGGAGATGAGACTGTGCCAGCGATGTGAGCTGGGAGAGGTGTGTGAGAGACACAGACAGACACAGACAGAACTGGAAGCCCCGGGAGATGAGGCTGTGCCAGCGATGTGAGCTAGGAGAGGTGTGTGAGAGACACAGGCAGACACAGACAGAACTGGAAGCCCTGGGAGGTGAGACTGTGCCAGCGATGTGAGCTAGGAGAGGTGTGTGAGAGACACAGACAGACACAGACAGAACTGGAAGCCCCGGGAGATGAGGCTGTGCCAGCGATGTGAGCTAGGAGAGGTGTGTGAGAGACACAGGCAGACACAGACAGAACTGGAAGCCCTGGGAGGTGAGACTGTGCCAGCGATGTGAGCTAGGAGAGGTGTGTGAGAGACACAGGCAGAACTGGAAGCCCCGGGAGATGAGACTGTGCCAGCGATGTGAGCTAGGAGAGGTGTGTGAGAGACACAGACAGACACAGACAGAACTGGAAGCCCCGGGAGATGAGACTGTGCCAGCGATGTGAGCTGGGAGAGGTGTGTGAGAGACACAGACAGACACAGACAGAACTGGAAGCCCCGGGAGATGAGGCTGTGCCAGCGATGTGAGCTAGGAGAGGTGTGTGAGAGACACAGGCAGACACAGACAGAACTGGAAGCCCTGGGAGGTGAGACTGTGCCAGCGATGTGAGCTAGGAGAGGTGTGTGAGAGACACAGACAGACACAGACAGAACTGGAAGCCCCGGGAGATGAGGCTGTGCCAGCGATGTGAGCTAGGAGAGGTGTGTGAGAGACACAGGCAGACACAGACAGAACTGGAAGCCCTGGGAGGTGAGACTGTGCCAGCGATGTGAGCTAGGAGAGGTGTGTGAGAGACACAGGCAGAACTGGAAGCCCCGGGAGATGAGACTGTGCCAGCGATGTGAGCTAGGAGAGGTGTGTGAGAGACACAGGCAGACACAGACAGAACTGGAAGCCCTGGGAGGTGAGACTGTGCCAGCGATGTGAGCTAGGAGAGGTGTGTGAGAGACACAGGCAGACACAGACAGAACTGGAAGCCCTGGGAGGTGAGACTGTGCCAGCGATGTGAACTAGGAGAGGCGTGAGAGACACAGGCAGACACAGGCAGAACTGGAAGCCCCGGGAGATGAGACTGTGCCAGCGATGTGAGCTAGGAGAGGTGTGTGGGAGACACAGGCAGACACAAACAGAACTGGAAGCCCTGGGAGGTGAGACTGTGCCAGCGATGTGAACTAGGAGAGGCGTGAGAGACACAGGCAGACACAGGCAGAACTGGAAGCCCTGGGAGGTGAGACTGTGCCAGCGATGTGAACTAGGAGAGGCGTGAGAGACACAGGCAGACACAGGCAGAACTGGAAGCCCCGGGAGATGAGACTGTGCCAGCGATGTGAGCTAGGAGAGGTGTGTGGGAGACACAGGCAGACACAAACAGAACTGGAAGCCCCGGGAGATGAGACTGTGCCAGCGATGTGAGCTAGGAGAGGTGTGTGAGAGACACAGGCAGACACAGACAGAACTGGAAGCCCCGGGAGATGAGGCTGTACCAGCGATGTGAGCTAGGAGAGGTGTGTGAGAGACACAGGCAGACACAGACAGAACTGGAAGCCCTGGGAGGTGAGACTGTGCCAGAGATGTGAGCTAGGAGAGGTGTGTGAGAGACACAGGCAGAACTGGAAGCCCCGGGAGGTGAGACTGTGCCAGCGATGTGAGCTAGGAGAGGTGTGCGAGAGACAGGCAGACACAGACAGAAATGGAAGCCCCGGGAGGTGAGACTGTGCCAGCGATGTGAGCTAGGAGAGGTGTGTGAGAGACAGGCAGACACAGACAGAAATGGAAGCCCCGGAAGGTGAGACTGTGCCAGCGATGTGAGCTAGGAGAGGTGTGTGAGAGACACAGGAAGAACTGGAAGCCCCGGGAGATGAGACTGTGCCAGCGATGTGAGCTAGGAGAGGTGTGTGAGAGACAGGCAGACACAGACAGAAATGGAAGCCCCGGGAGATGAGGCTGTACCAGCGATGTGAGCTAGGAGAGGTGTGTGAGAGACACAGGCAGACACAGACAGAACTGGAAGCCCTGGGAGGTGAGACTGTGCCAGAGATGTGAGCTAGGAGAGGTGTGTGAGAGACACAGGCAGAACTGGAAGCCCCGGGAGATGAGACTGTGCCAGCGATGTGAGCTAGGAGAGGTGTGTGAGAGACACAGGCAGACACAGACAGAACTGGAAGCCCTGGGAGGTGAGACTGTGCCAGCGATGTGAGCTAGGAGAGGTGTGTGAGAGACACAGGCAGACACAGACAGAACTGGAAGCCCTGGGAGGTGAGACTGTGCCAGCGATGTGAACTAGGAGAGGCGTGAGAGACACAGGCAGACACAGGCAGAACTGGAAGCCCCGGGAGATGAGACTGTGCGAGCGATGTGAGCTAGGAGAGGTGTGTGGGAGACACAGGCAGACACAAACAGAACTGGAAGCCCCGGGAGATGAGACTGTGCCAGCGATGTGAGCTAGGAGAGGTGTGTGAGAGACACAGGCAGACACAGACAGAACTGGAAGCCCCGGGAGATGAGGCTGTACCAGCGATGTGAGCTAGGAGAGGTGTGTGAGAGACAGGCAGACACAGACAGAAATGGAAGCCCCGGAAGGTGAGACTGTGCCAGCGATGTGAGCTAGGAGAGGTGTGTGAGAGACACAGGAAGAACTGGAAGCCCCGGGAGATGAGACTGTGCCAGCGATGTGAGCTAGGAGAGGTGTGTGAGAGACAGGCAGACACAGACAGAAATGGAAGCCCCGGGAGATGAGGCTGTACCAGCGATGTGAGCTAGGAGAGGTGTGTGAGAGACACAGGCAGACACAGACAGAACTGGAAGCCCTGGGAGGTGAGACTGTGCCAGAAATGTGAGCTAGGAGAGGTGTGTGAGAGACACAGGCAGAACTGGAAGCCCCGGGAGGTGAGACTGTGCCAGCGATGTGAGCTAGGAGAGGTGTGTGAGAGAGACAGGCAGACACAGACAGAACTGGAAGCCCCGGGAGGTGAGACTGTGCCAGCGATGTGAGCTAGGAGAGGTGTGTGAGAGACAGGCAGACACAGACAGAAATGGAAGCCCCGGGAGGTGAGACTGTGCCAGCGATGTGAGCTAGGAGAGGTGTGTGAGAGACACAGGAAGAACTGGAAGCCCCGGGACATGAGACTGTGCCAGCGATGTGAGCTAGGAGAGGTGTGTGAGAGACAGGCAGACACAGACAGAAATGGAAGCCCCGGGAGGTGAGACTGTGCCAGCGATGTGAGCTAGGAGAGGTGTGTGAGAGACACAGGCAGACACAGACAGAACTGGAAGCCCTGGGAGGTGAGACTGTGCCAGAGATGTGAGCTAGGAGAGGTGTGTGAGAGACACAGGCAGAACTGGAAGCCCCGGGAGATGAGACTGTGCCAGCGATGTGAGCTAGGAGAGGTGTGTGAGAGACACAGGCAGACACAGACAGAACTGGAAGCCCTGGGAGGTGAGACTGTGCCAGCGATGTGAGCTAGGAGAGGTGTGTGAGAGACACAGGCAGACACAGACAGAACTGGAAGCCCTGGGAGGTGAGACTGTGCCAGCGATGTGAGCTAGGAGAGGTGTGTGAGAGACACAGGCAGAACTGGAAGCCCCGGGAGATGAGACTGTGCCAGCGATGTGAGCTAGGAGAGGTGTGTGAGAGACACAGACAGACACAGACAGAACTGGAAGCCCCGGGAGATGAGACTGTGCCAGCGATGTGAGCTGGGAGAGGTGTGTGAGAGACACAGACAGACACAGACAGAACTGGAAGCCCTGGGAGGTGAGACTGTGCCAGCGATGTGAGCTAGGAGAGGTGTGTGAGAGACACAGGCAGAACTGGAAGCCCCGGGAGATGAGACTGTGCCAGCGATGTGAGCTAGGAGAGGTGTGTGAGAGACACAGACAGACACAGACAGAACTGGAAGCCCCGGGAGATGAGACTGTGCCAGCGATGTGAGCTGGGAGAGGTGTGTGAGAGACACAGACAGACACAGACAGAACTGGAAGCCCCGGGAGATGAGGCTGTGCCAGCGATGTGAGCTAGGAGAGGTGTGTGAGAGACACAGGCAGACACAGACAGAACTGGAAGCCCTGGGAGGTGAGACTGTGCCAGCGATGTGAGCTAGGAGAGGTGTGTGAGAGACACAGACAGACACAGACAGAACTGGAAGCCCCGGGAGATGAGGCTGTGCCAGCGATGTGAGCTAGGAGAGGTGTGTGAGAGACACAGGCAGACACAGACAGAACTGGAAGCCCTGGGAGGTGAGACTGTGCCAGCGATGTGAGCTAGGAGAGGTGTGTGAGAGACACAGGCAGAACTGGAAGCCCCGGGAGATGAGACTGTGCCAGCGATGTGAGCTAGGAGAGGTGTGTGAGAGACACAGGCAGACACAGACAGAACTGGAAGCCCTGGGAGGTGAGACTGTGCCAGCGATGTGAGCTAGGAGAGGTGTGTGAGAGACACAGGCAGACACAGACAGAACTGGAAGCCCTGGGAGGTGAGACTGTGCCAGCGATGTGAACTAGGAGAGGCGTGAGAGACACAGGCAGACACAGGCAGAACTGGAAGCCCCGGGAGATGAGACTGTGCCAGCGATGTGAGCTAGGAGAGGTGTGTGGGAGACACAGGCAGACACAAACAGAACTGGAAGCCCCGGGAGATGAGACTGTGCCAGCGATGTGAGCTAGGAGAGGTGTGTGAGAGACACAGGCAGACACAGACAGAACTGGAAGCCCCGGGAGATGAGGCTGTACCAGCGATGTGAGCTAGGAGAGGTGTGTGAGAGACACAGGCAGACACAGACAGAACTGGAAGCCCTGGGAGGTGAGACTGTGCCAGAGATGTGAGCTAGGAGAGGTGTGTGAGAGACACAGGCAGAACTGGAAGCCCCGGGAGGCGAGACTGTGCCAGCGATGTGAGCTAGGAGAGGTGTGCGAGAGAGACAGGCAGACACAGACAGAACTGGAAGCCCCGGGAGGTGAGACTGTGCCAGCGATGTGAGCTAGGAGAGGTGTGTGAGAGACAGGCAGACACAGACAGAAATGGAAGCCCCGGAAGGTGAGACTGTGCCAGCGATGTGAGCTAGGAGAGGTGTGTGAGAGACACAGGAAGAACTGGAAGCCCCGGGAGATGAGACTGTGCCAGCGATGTGAGCTAGGAGAGGTGTGTGAGAGACAGGCAGACACAGACAGAAATGGAAGCCCCGGGAGATGAGGCTGTACCAGCGATGTGAGCTAGGAGAGGTGTGTGAGAGACACAGGCAGACACAGACAGAACTGGAAGCCCTGGGAGGTGAGACTGTGCCAGAGATGTGAGCTAGGAGAGGTGTGTGAGAGACACAGGCAGAACTGGAAGCCCCGGGAGGTGAGACTGTGCCAGCGATGTGAGCTAGGAGAGGTGTGTGAGAGAGACAGGCAGACACAGACAGAACTGGAAGCCCCGGGAGGTGAGACTGTGCCAGCGATGTGAGCTAGGAGAGGTGTGTGAGAGACAGGCAGACACAGACAGAAATGGAAGCCCCGGGAGGTGAGACTGTGCCAGCGATGTGAGCTAGGAGAGGTGTGTGAGAGACACAGGAAGAACTGGAAGCCCCGGGAGATGAGACTGTGCCAGCGATGTGAGCTAGGAGAGGTGTGTGAGAGACAGGCAGACACAGACAGAAATGGAAGCCCCGGGAGGTGAGACTGTGCCAGCGATGTGAGCTAGGAGAGGTGTGTGAGAGACACAGGCAGACACAGACAGAACTGGAAGCCCTGGGAGGTGAGACTGTGCCAGAGATGTGAGCTAGGAGAGGTGTGTGAGAGACACAGGCAGAACTGGAAGCCCCGGGAGATGAGACTGTGCCAGCGATGTGAGCTAGGAGAGGTGTGTGAGAGACACAGGCAGACACAGACAGAACTGGAAGCCCTGGGAGGTGAGACTGTGCCAGCGATGTGAGCTAGGAGAGGTGTGTGAGAGACACAGGCAGACACAGACAGAACTGGAAGCCCTGGGAGGTGAGACTGTGCCAGCGATGTGAGCTAGGAGAGGTGTGTGAGAGACACAGGCAGAACTGGAAGCCCCGGGAGATGAGACTGTGCCAGCGATGTGAGCTAGGAGAGGTGTGTGAGAGACACAGACAGACACAGACAGAACTGGAAGCCCCGGGAGATGAGACTGTGCCAGCGATGTGAGCTGGGAGAGGTGTGTGAGAGACACAGACAGACACAGACAGAACTGGAAGCCCTGGGAGGTGAGACTGTGCCAGCGATGTGAGCTAGGAGAGGTGTGTGAGAGACACAGGCAGAACTGGAAGCCCCGGGAGATGAGACTGTGCCAGCGATGTGAGCTAGGAGAGGTGTGTGAGAGACACAGACAGACACAGACAGAACTGGAAGCCCCGGGAGATGAGACTGTGCCAGCGATGTGAGCTGGGAGAGGTGTGTGAGAGACACAGACAGACACAGACAGAACTGGAAGCCCCGGGAGATGAGGCTGTGCCAGCGATGTGAGCTAGGAGAGGTGTGTGAGAGACACAGGCAGACACAGACAGAACTGGAAGCCCTGGGAGGTGAGACTGTGCCAGCGATGTGAGCTAGGAGAGGTGTGTGAGAGACACAGACAGACACAGACAGAACTGGAAGCCCCGGGAGATGAGGCTGTGCCAGCGATGTGAGCTAGGAGAGGTGTGTGAGAGACACAGGCAGACACAGACAGAACTGGAAGCCCTGGGAGGTGAGACTGTGCCAGCGATGTGAGCTAGGAGAGGTGTGTGAGAGACACAGGCAGAACTGGAAGCCCCGGGAGATGAGACTGTGCCAGCGATGTGAGCTAGGAGAGGTGTGTGAGAGACACAGACAGAACTGGAAGCCCCGGGAGATGAGACTGTGCCAGCGATGTCAGCTAGGAGAGGTGTGTGAGAGACACAGGCAGACACAGACAGAACTGGAAGCCCTGGGAGGTGAGACTGTGCCAGCGATGTGAGCTAGGAGAGGTGTGTGAGAGACACAGGCAGAACTGGAAGCCCCGGGAGATGAGACTGTGCCAGCGATGTGAGCTAGGAGAGGTGTGTGAGAGACACAGACAGAACTGGAAGCCCTGGGAGGTGAGACTGTGCCAGCGATGTGAGCTAGGAGAGGTGTGTGAGAGACACAGGCAGAAACAGACAGAACTGGAAGCCCCGGGAGATGAGACTGTGCCAGCGATGTGAGCTAGGAGAGGTGTGTGAGAGACACAGGCAGACACAGACAGAACTGGAAGCCCCGGGAGATGAGGCTGTGCCAGCGATGTGAGCTAGGAGAGGTGTGTGAGAGTCAGGCAGACACAGACAGAACTGGAAGCCCCGGGAGATGAGACTGTGCCAGCGATGTGAGCTGAGAGGTGTGTGAGAGACACAGGCAGACACAGACAGAACTGGAAGCCCCGGGAGATGAGACTGTGCCAGCGATGTGAGCTGAGAGGTGTGTGAGAGACACAGACAGAACTGGAAGCCCCGGGAGATGAGACTGTGCCAGTGATGTGATCTAGGAGAGGTGTGGAGAGGTGTGTGAGAGACACAGGCAGACACAGACAGAACTGGAAGCCCCGGGAGATGAGACTGTGCCAGCGATGTGAGCTAGGAGAGGTGTGTGAGAGACACAGCCAGAACAGGAAGCCTCGGGAGATGAGACTGTGCCAGCGATGTGAGCTAGGAGAGGTGTGTGAGAGACACAGGCAGACACAGACAGAACTGGAAGACCCGGGAGGTGAGACTGTGGCAGCGATGTGAGGTAGGAGAGGTGTGTGAGAGACACAGGCAGAACTGGGAGGCGAGAGAGAGGAATGGGGGACAGAGAGAAAGGGGAAGAGAGAAGGGAAGTGAAGAGCGAGAAAGAGGGAGGGGAGGGAAGGGAGGGAAGGGAGGGAGGGGAGGGTGTGGCGATAGGCTTGGCCGGCCTTCCTTAATAAAGGGGGAGCCCGGCTGGCTGCCCCTGAAACCATATGGTATGGGCTGAGAGTGTCAGCTCTTGTGTCCAAATGTTGGTTCTCTGTGTTTTAAAACTGCAATGTATTATGTTTGTCCTGTGATTTAAACCCAGGTTGGTGACAAAAGGCAGTCTGAATTAGCATGTGAATTACATGTGGATTAGCATTTCAATGCCCCAGCTCAGGAAGGGTTTCCAAGCCCAAATCTCCCCAATGTATTTCCCTTATAAGTATAAGGTTCCCCAGAGTATATTCTGTAAGGAAGTGTACTTTATATTGTGTTTTAATGTTTACTATAAGGTTCTATACAGAAAGCACAGGCATATGGTTAATATGCTGGCTAGTTTGCATAGATTCCATAGTTCAAAGAGGAGAGGAATGGCAGAGGGGGGAAACCATTTGGTGAGCAGGATGTTCAGATTGGGATGTCTTTGTCTTACTAGACACCACGGAGCCAGGGAAAAAGAAAACGGCCCTGGATGTCAGAACTGATAAGCAAGGTTTCTATTGGCAAGTTTTGAATTTATCCCTCCTATCAGTGAATGCGTAATTTCAATCCCTGCTTTAATTGGCTATTACACTCCTCAATGATTTAGATAGGAATTCAGCCTATATAAGAGCGTGCAGTAAAAGCAGCTCTCTCTCTCTTTTTCCTGTTGGAGATCTGAAGACAAGCAGCTGCTGGCAGGCCTCTCACTTCTGATGCTTCTGTGAAAGAGCTATTCACACCTGGAAGCATGGGGAGGCCTAGCCAGCAGGCTGGATTTCGGTCCAGGAGCCCAAGGTCCTATCAAGGTAAGCCTTTGCTGAACAGGCGCCTTGCAACTAGGAAAGGGTAGATCGCTTCCCCAGGCCCCCGTAAGTGTGTATATTCTCTGTTTCTTGTATTTCTGTGTGTTTCCGAGGTCTTGTCCGAATAAACCGCAATTTATTTTACTGCCTGTTTTGCCTTGTGACTGATCCCTTAAATATAAATGTGTATTGGGCCTGCCCTCCCGTGACAGGCTTATTTTCTGGTGGCAGCGGTGGGATCATAGGGCTTTGCACTATAACTTCCTGCGGGGAATTATAGGACAAAGTGAGCTTGTGGATTGCAAGCTCTCAAAACAAGTAGTTTCGGAAAACACGCTATACAAAGCAGGGAATCACACTGTTCAGTGTCGCTTAGGTTATTAGTGCCTGAAAGGAGAAGATGTGGTCCCCAACAGGAAGGTATGTGTCCTGGGATCGTGCATCTGTGATTGGCCGGTGTGAGAAGTATGGGTTACCTACCCACGGCAGACCCATGGCAGTCCTATGCCAGGACTTGGAGTGGCATGAAGCCCGCGGGGCTGACTGCACTCCTGGGGTAGTAGCTGCGGCCACTACCCGGGCGCTTCGGTCTGGACGGTACCGGTCCTGGAGTCGGGCAGCCGTGACTGCCCGATGTAAAAGCTATATGCTGCCAGTGCATAGGCAGTCTAGGGCATCCCTAGAAAAGGAACTGGAGTGGCATGAAGCCCGCGGGGCTGAATGCACTCCCGAGGTAGCGGTCCTAGCCACTACCGGCGGGACAGTGAGCCCGGAGAGCGAGCCCCTCAAGAGTGTCTTGGAGGGGGACCTCAACCCTCCTGTGGCTCCCCCTGAAGCCGTTCTTACCACGGTATGCGAACTGCTAACACTCTATGCCCGGTTGTGTCCGAACGCGACGGTAAAGCAGAGGATGCAGTTCTGCCCAGTAGTAGAGCGCGTTGCGGGATGCATTGCCCTCCTCCCACCTGGGGAGAGGGCTGGAGAAACCTGGGCCGTGGTACTGAGCGCCCAGGCGGCAGATGGTGTGTCCACGGGGCACCGTCCCAGAAGCGGGTCGTAACCCCCGCAGGAGTGCCAGTGAATCAGGCACTCCACAGAGCTGACACTCTCCTCCGGGAGAGTCAGCTGAAGGCCAAGGTGGCAGAGGGAGTGATCAGCCATGCTGATGCTGGGGATCTTGTCTCCCTGAAAGCCACCGTGCTGGCTGAGGATGGTGCCACCCCGGCACCATGCCTCGTGGTCCCCGGAAGGGCGACCGGTGCTGCATCCACCCAGATGGTGGAGGGATGTGTGTCCCACAAGACACAGCCCAAGCAGCAGGTCCAGAACTCCGCAGGTGTGCCGGTGGAGCTAGTGCCATCGGTAGTTGCACCCCCTCTAGTCTCAGAGCAGGGGAGGGAGCAGCTTAGCGCCAAGGGAGTTGCTGGAGAGGGCAGCTGCACTGAGTCCAGTGATGCTGCCCACAGGAAAGCCTCTGTGTTGGCCGAGGGTACCACTCTGGTGCCCTGCCTTGTGTCCACCCCAGTGGTGGAGGGCTGTGTGCCGGCATGGGCACAGTCGGAGAAGTGGGTCTTAACCCCCACGGGTGTGCTTGTGAGCCGGGTAGTCCCAGGAGCTGACACTCTATTCCCAGAGTTCAGTTGAATGCCAATGTGGCTGAGGGAGAGATCCGCCAAGCTGATGCTGGGGATCGTGCCTCCCTGCAAGTCACCATGATGGCGGAGGATGGTGCCACGCGGGTGCCATGCCTCATGGCCGCCAAAAGGGCGACCAGTTGTGTGCCAGCATGGCCACAGGAAAAGGAGCGGGTCCCAAACCCCGCCGGTGTGCCAGTGACTCAGGCACTCCCCAGAGCTGACCCTCTATTCCCAGAGTGTCAAGTGAACACCGATGTGGCTGAGGGAGAGATCAGCCAAGCTGATGCTGGGGATCGTGCCTCCCTGCAAGCCACCATGATGGCGGAGGATGGTGCCACGCGGGTGCCATGCCTCATGGCCTCCAAAATGGCGACCAGCTGTGTGCCAGCATGGCTACAGGCAGAGAAGCGGGTAGTGACCCCCGCTGCAATTCCTGGTGCCCCCCGATCCAGTAACCCTAGTCTGGGGCAACGTTCCCTAGCTACAGAGAAGACGACCGGTGAGATGCTGTCCCCTGAACTCAAGCAGCCAGCAGCCGTGCAGCAGCTCCAGGAAAAGACACAGTCAGCGATCCCTGCAGCCCCTGCCAGCGACACAGCTATGGAGCTTCCAGATGAGCAGCAGTCTACAGCCATCGGGCAGGAGGACCAACCGGTCCACAAAGATTTGTTTTTGCATCCAGGGGTCCCAGGCAATCGGCAGGCGATCGGCCTGGGGGTCCCCTGCAACAAGGTACTTCCTGGGCAGCCTGACCCAGGCACCGGTTCCCAGAGACAGGGGGACCGGTGATGGTACATAAAGAGGATGCTCTTGTGACCGCAGTCACAGAGAGCCACAGTTGGGCAGTTGCCCAGGCAGAGGTGCAGTCGGCACCAATGTCCACCAAATTTGTTTATGCTCCCCAACATTTGGAGCCCACATGCATGGAGGACCTCGAAGGGACCAGGCAGGTAAGTCAGACCATGCCCGACCAGTGTTCCCATGTGTATAATGTTCCCCACTGTGACCTTTTTTCTGACTGTGTGACAGACCGGGAACTACCGGAGCTCAGTGAGTGGTACCAAGAGATGGGGCAGGCAGATGCTGATTTGCTTGCGGACCATAGTAGGCATTTTGCCTGGGTACCAGCCCCTGGGACTCCTGCTAGTTCAGAGACAGCAAGGGGCCAGTTAGTGGTTCCTTGGAGGTTTAGGGCAGGCTCCGTGGAGCAAGGGGAGACAGCTCCCCAGCTCGCAGCTCCCCTCTGGGAGTGGAAGCGAAAGGCGTTAGGGAGACCGAGGGTCCCTGCTATGGGTGAGCAAAGCAGGACCCGGTGTACTGATAGCCCAGGGGTCAGCAGCCCCACCATCAGACTGAGTACAGTGTCTTGATGGAGAGGGAGCGGATAGAGAGGGAGGTCAGGGACATACAAGGGTACTATAGGGATTTAGTGACCCACTACAGTGCTCTAACTGACCCCCGGACTAAGGCGATTGACCAGAGGGCAGTGGTGCTGGCAGCCTGGTTCCCAGAATGTGGACCAGCATTTCAATGTCTGCAGCGGATCCTTGCCCTGTTGAATTTGGACTATGGAGGCAAGGGGTCCAATCATGCTGGAGGACTTAACCAGCCAGATGGACTCCGTTTCTTCCTGGCAACCTCAATTTTTTCAGGCTCAGCAAGCTACCTGATGATGGTGACTGTCCTGGCGCCTTCATAATTGAGGGGGGAGGTGTGGCGATAGGCTTGGCCGGCCTTCCTTAATAAAGGGGGAGCCTGGCTGGCTGCCCCTGAAACCATATGGTATGGGCTGAGAGTGTCAGCTCTTGTGTCCAAATGTTGGTTCTCTGTGTTTTAAAACTGCAATGTATTATGTTTGTCCTGTGATTTAAACCCAGGTTGGTGACAAAAGGCAGTCTGAATTAGCATGTGAATTACATGTGAATTAGCATTTCAATGCCCCAGCTCAGGAAGGGTTTCCAAGCCCAAATCTCCCCAATGTATTTCCCTTATAAGTATAAGGTTCCCCAGAGTATATTCTGTAAGGAAGTGTACTTTATATTGTGTTTTAATGTTTACTATAAGGTTCTATACAGAAAGCACAGCATATGGTTAATATGCTGGCTAGTTTGCATAGATTCCATAGTTCAAAGAGGAGAGGAATGGCAGAGGGGGGAAACCATTTGGTGAGCAGGATGTTCAGATTGGGATGTCTTTGTCTTACTAGACACCGCGGAGCCAGGTATAAAACGGCTCTGGATGTCAGAACTGATAAGCAAGGTTTCTATTGGCAAGTTTTGAATTTATCCCTCCTATCAGGGAATGCGTAATTTCAATCCCTGCTTTAATTGGCTATTACACCCCTCAATGATTTAGATAGGAATTCAGCCTATATAAGAGCGTGCAGTAAAAGCAGCTCTCTCTCTCTCTCTCTTTTTCCTGTTGGAGATCTGAAGACAAGCAGCCTCTGGCAGGCCTCTCACTTATGATGCTTCTGTGAAAGAGCTATTCACACCTGGAAGCATGGGGAGGCCTAGCCAGCAGGCTGGATTTCGGTCCAGGAGCCCAAGGTCCTATCAAGGTAAGCCTTTCCTGAACAGGCGCCTTGCAACTAGGAAAGGGTAGATCTCTTCCCCAGACCCCCGTAAGTGTGTATATTCTCTGTTTCTTGTATTTCTGTGTGTTTCCGAGGTCTTGTCCGAATAAACCGCAATTTATTTTACTGCCTATTTTGCCTTGTGACTGATCCCTTAAATATAAATGTGTATTGGGCCTGCCCTCCCGTGACAGAGGGAAGGGAGGGGAGGGAGGGGAGGAAAGGGGAGGGAGGGGAGCGGGGGAGGGAGGGGAGCGGGGGGAGGGAGGGGAGGGGGAGGGGGGAGGGGGGAGGGGAGAGAGAGGAATGGGGGACAGAGAGAGAAAGGGGAAGAGAAGGGAAGTGAAGAGCGAGAAAGAGGGAGGGGAGAGAGGGAAGAGAGGGTGAGAGAGAGAGAGGGGGAGGGAGAGAGAGAGAGAGAGAGAAGGGGTTAGTGAGAGAGAGAGGGGAAGGGGGCAAAAGAGAAAGGGAGGGAAAGGGGGAGAAAGAGAAAGGGAGGGAAAGGGGGAGAAAGAGAAAGGGAGGGGAAGGGGAGAAAGAGAAACGGAGGGAAAGGGGGAGAGAGAGGGATGGGAAGTGGGAGATAGGGAGGGGAAGGGGGAGAGAGAGGGAGGGAAGGGGGAGAGATAGGGAGGGGAAGGGGGAGAGATAGGGAGGGGAAGGGGGAGAGATAGGGAGGGGAAGGGGGAGAGATAGGGAGGGGAAGGGGGAGAGATAGGGAGGGGAAGGGGGAGAGACAGGGAGGGGAAGGGAGAGAGAGGAAGGGGGAGAGAGAAAGAGAGGAAGTGGGTCTTGAGAGAGAGGGGAAGGGGGGAGAAAGAGGGAGGGGAGAGAAATGGTGGGGAGAAGGGGAGAGAAGGGGGGGAGGGAGGTGAGAGAGGGGAGAGAGGGAGGGAGGGGAGAGAGGGGAAAGAGGGAGGGGAGAGAGAGGAGAGAGGGAGGGAGGGGAGAGAGGGAGGGGAGAGAGGGAGGGGAGAGAGGGAGGGGAGAGAGGGAGGGGAGAGAGGGAGGGGAGAGAGGGAGGGGAGAGGGAGAGAGGGAGGGGAGAGGGAGAGAGGGAGGGGAGAGGGAGAGAGGGGAGGGAGAGAGAGGGAAGAGAGGGTGAGAGAGAGAGGGTGAGAGAGAGAGAGGGAGAGAGAGGAATGGGGGACAGAGAGAAAGAGGAAAAGAGAAGGGAAGTGAAGAGCGAGAAAGAGAGGCAGCAGAGGGATGAGAAGTGAGCAAGGGAGTAAAGGGGTGAGTGTTAGAGACACAGGTAACACTGGGAGAGTTCCCAAGGGGGAGGAATAAGAGAGGGACCTAGGACCATAAGAGAGAAGAGGGAAAGACACAGAGATGGAGATAGTGAGGAGAGGGTCTCTCCGTGTGGTGGGTGAGTGCTTAGGGGGTCTCCAGGGTCCTCACCATTCCTCTGGCTCCCCAGCGTGATAAGATACTCAGGTCCACGAGAGGAAGGAAGATCCGAGCTAGTTATAACCACCATGTGTGGTCCCATACCGTGCAGTATGTCCATCACCTGCGGAGAGACCGAGAGAGAGCTTAGAGAGAGACCGTGCAGTATGTCCATCACCTGCGGAGAGACCGAGAGACCGAGAGAGAGACGTGAGAGAGACCGTGCAGTATGTCCATCACCTGCGGAGCCACGAGAGGGAATGCTCAGAGAGAGACGTGAGAGAGAGATTGTGTAGGTTGGGTATAGCGGGAGGAGAGGTTGTTATGGTGGGAGGAGAGGCTGGGTATAGCGGGAGGAGAGGTTGGGTATAGCGGGAGGAGAGGTGGGGCATAGCGGGAGGAGAGGTTGGGCATAGCGGGAGGAGAGGTTGGGCATAGCGGGAGGAGAGGTTGGGCATAGCGGGAGGAGAGGTTGGGCATAGCGGGAGGAGAGGTTGGGCATAGCGGGAGGAGAGGTTGGGCATAGCGGGAGGAGAGGTTGGGCATAGCGGGAGGAGAGGTTGGGCATAGCGGGAGGAGAGGTTGGGCATAGCGGGAGGAGAGGTTGGGCATAGCGGGAGGAGAGGTTGGGTATAGCGGGAGGAGAGGTTGGGTATAGCGGGAGGAGAGGTTGGGTATAGCGGGAGGAGAGGTTGGGTATAGCGGGAGGAGAGGTTGGGTATAGCGGGAGGAGAGGTTGGGTATAGCGGGAGGAGAGGTTGGGTATAGCGGGAGGAGAGGTTGGGTATAGCGGGAGGAGAGGTTGGGTATAGCGGGAGGAGAGGTTGGGTATAGTGTGAATCTCCCTGTGTGTCCTGTGTGAGTCTCCCTGTGTATCATGTGTGAGTCTTCCTGTGTGAGTCTCCCTGTGTGAGTATCCCTGTGTGAGTCTCCCTGTGTGAGTCTCCCTGTGTGAGTCTCCCTGTGTGAGTCTCCCTGTGTGAGTCTCCCTGTGTGAGTCTCCCTGTGTGAGTCTCCCTGTGTGAGTCTCCCTGTGTGAGTCTCCCTGTGTGAGTCTCCCTGTGTGAGTCTCCCTGTGTGAGTCTCCCTGCGTGAGTCTCCCTGTGTGCCCTGCGTGTGTCTCCCTGTGTGCCCTGCGTGTGTCTCCCTGTGTGCCCTGCGTGTGTCTCCCTGTGTGCCCTGCGTGTGTCTCCCTGTGTGCCCTGCGTGTGTCTCCCTGTGTGCCCTGCGTGTGTCTCCATGTGTGCCCTGCGTGTGTCTCCCTGTGTGCCCTGCGTGTGTCTCCCTGTGTGTGTCTCCCTGTGTGTGTCTCCCTGTGTGCCCTGCGTGTGTCTCCCTGTGTGTGTCTCCCTGTGTGCCCTGCGTGTGTCTCCCTGTGTGTGTCTCCCTGTGTGCCCTGCGTGTGTCTCCCTGTGTGCCCTGCGTGTGTCTCCCTGTGTGCCCTGCGTGTGTCTCCCTGTGTGCCCTGCGTGTGTCTCCCTGTGTGCCCTGCGTGTGTCTCCCTGTGTGTGTCTCCCTGTGTGTGTCTCCCTGTGTGCCCTGCGTGTGTCTCCCTGTGTGTGTCTCCCTGTGTGCCCTGCGTGTGTCTCCCTGCGTGTGTCTCCCTGTGTGCCCTGCGTGTGTCTCCCTGCGTGTGTCTCCCTGTGTGCCCTGCGTGTGTCTCCCTGTGTGTCTCCCTGTGTGCCCTGCGTGTGTCTCCCTGTGTGCCCTGCGTGTCTCCCTGTGTGCCCTGCGTGTGTCTCCCTGTGTGCGTCTCCCTGTGTGCCCTGCGTGTGTCTCCCTGTGTGCCCTGCGTGTGTCTCCCTGTGTGCCCTGCGTGTGTCTCCCTGTGTGTGTCTCCCTGTGTGCCCTGCGTGTCTCCCTGTGTGTGTCTCCCTGTGTGTGTCTCCCTGTGTGCCCTGCGTGTGTCTCCCTGTGTGTGTCTCCCTGTGTGCAATGCGTGTGTCTCCCTGTGTGCCCTGCGTGTCTCGGTGTATCCTCTGTGGAGTGTCCTGAGCCCGTTATGCACTGTCTGTATTCTGCTGTAAGCCACGAGCTTGCCGATAAGGGGGCAGCTTCCCGGACACAGTGCGCCTGTTCAGCACAATGGACAGAGAACCTGCGTGAGACCTGCAGCATCTCCTGCCCCGTGCCCGGCTAGCTGACTATTATAGACTACAAGACCAGCCAGGTCCTGCTCCGGCAGCATCTCCTGCCCCGTGCCCGGCTAGCTGACTATTATAGACTACAGGACCAGAGAGGCCCTGCTCCGGCAGCATCTCCTGCACCGTGCCCGGCTAGCTGACTATTATAGACTACAGGACCAGCCAGGTCCTGCTCCGGCAGCATCTCCTGCCCCGTGCCCGGCTAGCTGACTATTATAGACCACAGGACCAGCCAGGCCCTGCTCCGGCAGCATCTCCTGCCCCGTGCCCGGCTAGCTGACTATTATAGACTACAGGACCAGCCAGGTCCTGCTCCGGCAGCATCTCCTGCCCCGTGCCCGGCTAGCTGACTATTATAGACTACAAGACCAGAGAGGTCCTGCTCCGGCAGCATCTCCTGCCCCGTGCCCGGCTAGCTGACTATTATAGACTACAGGACCAGCCAGGTCCTGCTCCGGCAGCATCTCCTGCCCCGTGCCCGGCTAGCTGACTATTATAGACTACAAGACCAGAGAGGTCCTGCTCCGGCAGCATCTCCTGCCCCGTGCCCGGCTAGCTGACTATTATAGACCACAGGACCAGCCAGGCCCTGCTCCGGCAGCATCTCCTGCCCCGTGCCCGGCTAGCTGACTATTATAGACCACAGGACCAGCCAGGCCCTGCTCCGGCAGCATCTCCTGCCCCGTGCCCGGCTAGCTGACTATTATAGACCACAGGACCAGAGAGGCCCTGCTCCGGCAGCATCTCCTGCCCCGTGCCCGGCTAGCTGACTATTATAGACCACAGGACCAGCCAGGCCCTGCTCCGGCAGCATCTCCTGCCCCGTGCCCGGCTAGCTGACTATTATAGACCACAGGACCAGCCAGGCCCTGCTCCGGCAGCATCTCCTGCCCCGTGCCCGGCTAGCTGACTATTATAGACCACAGGACCAGAGAGGCCCTGCTCCGGCAGCATCTCCTGCCCCGTGCCCGGCTAGCTGACTATTATAGACTACAGGACCAGCCAGGTCCTGCTCCGGCAGCATCTCCTGCCCCGTGCCCGGCTAGCTGACTATTATAGACCACAGGACCAGCCAGGTCCTGCTCCGGCAGCATCTCCTGCCCCGTGCCCGGCTAGCTGACTATTATAGACTACAGGACCAGCCAGGTCCTGCTCCGGCAGCATCTCCTGCCCCGTGCCCGGCTAGCTGACTATTATAGACTACAGGACCAGCCAGGTCCTGCTCCGGCAGCATCTCCTGCCCCGTGCCCGGCTAGCTGACTATTATAGACTACAAGACCAAAGAGGTCCTGCTCCGGCAGCATCTCCTGCCCCGTGCCCGGCTAGCTGACTATTATAGACTACAGGACCAGCCAGGTCCTGCTCCGGCAGCATCTCCTGCCCCGTGCCCGGCTAGCTGACTATTATAGACTACAGGACCAGAGAGGCCCTGCTCCGGCAGCATCTCCTGCCCCGTGCCCGGCTAGCTGACTATTATAGACTACAGGACCAGAGAGGTCCTGCTCCGGCAGCATCTCCTGCCCCGTGCCCGGCTAGCTGACTATTATAGACTACAGGACCAGCCAGGTCCTGCTCCGGCAGCATCTCCTGCCCCGTGCCCGGCTAGCTGACTATTATAGACTACAGGACCAGCCAGGTCCTGCTCCGGCAGCATCTCCTGCCCCGTGCCCGGCTAGCTGACTATTATAGACTACAGGACCAGCCAGGTCCTGCTCCGGCAGCATCTCCTGCCCCGTGCCCGGCTAGCTGACTATTATAGACTACAGGACCAGCCAGGTCCTGCTCCGGCAGCATCTCCTGCCCCGTGCCCGGCTAGCTGACTATTATAGACTACAAGACCAGAGAGGTCCTGCTCCGGCAGCATCTCGTGCCCCGTGCCCGGCTAGCTGACTATTATAGACTACAGGACCAGCCAGGTCCTGCTCCGGCAGCATCTCCTGCCCCGTGCCCGGCTAGCTGACTATTATAGACTACAAGACCAGAGAGGTCCTGCTCCGGCAGCATCTCCTGCCCCGTGCCCGGCTAGCTGACTATTATAGACCACAGGACCAGCCAGGCCCTGCTCCGGCAGCATCTCCTGCCCCGTGCCCGGCTAGCTGACTATTATAGACCACAGGACCAGAGAGGCCCTGCTCCGGCAGCATCTCCTGCCCCGTGCCCGGCTAGCTGACTATTATAGACTACAGGACCAGAGAGGCCCTGCTCCGGCAGCATCTCCTGCCCCGTGCCCGGCTAGCTGACTATTATAGATTACAGGACCAGCCAGGTCCTGCTCCGGCAGCATCTCCTGCCCCGTGCCCGGCTAGCTGACTATTATAGACTACAGGACCAGCCAGGTCCTGCTCCGGCAGCATCTCCTGCCCCGTGCCCGGCTAGCTGACTATTATAGACTACAGGACCAGCCAGGTCCTGCTCCGGCAGCATCTCCTGCCCCGTGCCCGGCTAGCTGACTATTATAGACTACAGGACCAGCCAGGTCCTGCTCCGGCAGCATCTCCTGCCCCGTGCCCGGCTAGCTGACTATTATAGACTACAAGACCAGAGAGGTCCTGCTCCGGCAGCATCTCCTGCCCCGTGCCCGGCTAGCTGACTATTATAGACTACAGGACCAGCCAGGTCCTGCTCCGGCAGCATCTCCTGCCCCGTGCCCGGCTAGCTGACTATTATAGACTACAAGACCAGAGAGGTCCTGCTCCGGCAGCATCTCCTGCCCCGTGCCCGGCTAGCTGACTATTATAGACTACAAGACCAGAGAGGTCCTGCTCCGGCAGCATCTCCTGCCCCGTGCCCGGCTAGCTGACTATTATAGACCACAGGACCAGCCAGGCCCTGCTCCGGCAGCATCTCCTGCCCCGTGCCCGGCTAGCTGACTATTATAGACCACAGGACCAGCCAGGCCCTGCTCCGGCAGCATCTCCTGCCCCGTGCCCGGCTAGCTGACTATTATAGACTACAAGACCAGAGAGGTCCTGCTCCGGCAGCATCTCCTGCCCCGTGCCCGGCTAGCTGACTATTATAGACCACAGGACCAGCCAGGTCCTGCTCCGGCAGCATCTCCTGCCCCGTGCCCGGCTAGCTGACTATTATAGACTACAGGACCAGAGAGGTCCTGCTCCGGCAGCATCTCCTGCCCCGTGCCCGGCTAGCTGACTATTATAGACTACAAGACCAGCCAGGTCCTGCTCCGGCAGCATCTCCTGCCCCGTGCCCGGCTAGCTGACTATTATAGACTACAAGACCAGAGAGGTCCTGCTCCGGCAGCATCTCCTGCCCCGTGCCCGGCTAGCTGACTATTATAGACTACAGGACCAGCCAGGTCCTGCTCCGGCAGCATCTCCTGCCCCGTGCCCGGCTAGCTGACTATTATAGACCACAGGACCAGCCAGGCCCTGCTCCGGCAGCATCTCCTGCCCCGTGCCCGGCTAGCTGACTATTATAGACTACAAGACCAGAGAGGTCCTGCTCCGGCAGCATCTCCTGCCCCGTGCCCGGCTAGCTGACTATTATAGACCACAGGACCAGCCAGGTCCTGCTCCGGCAGCATCTCCTGCCCCGTGCCCGGCTAGCTGACTATTATAGACTACAGGACCAGAGAGGTCCTGCTCCGGCAGCATCTCCTGCCCCGTGCCCGGCTAGCTGACTATTATAGACTACAAGACCAGCCAGGTCCTGCTCCGGCAGCATCTCCTGCCCCGTGCCCGGCTAGCTGACTATTATAGACTACAGGACCAGCCAGGTCCTGCTCCGGCAGCATCTCCTGCCCCGTGCCCGGCTAGCTGACTATTATAGACTACAAGACCAGCCAGGTCCTGCTCTAGAGGCTTTGGAGGAACTGAAGACTTTATTTTCTCCAGCCGGGGAACGCGGACGCTCTTCCCGTTCCCAGAGGCTGGGAAATCATCACTTCTTCTGACCCTTTCCTGCCGCGAGCTGCTCCCTGGTTTTGGGGACTCCCGCTTTCAGGGAACTGTGACTTACTCGGCCCTCGTGGCAAACTCCATCTCACCTCCCAAAGTCTCAGGGGGGGGGAGAGGTGGGCATGACTGGGTAACATGGGAGGGAGAGGTGGGCGTGATTGGGTAACATGGGGGGGAGAGGTGGGCGTGACTGGGTAACATGGGGGGAGAGGTGGGCGTGACTGGGTAACATGGGAGGGAGAGGTGGGCGTGACTGGGTAACATGGGGGGGAGAGATGGGCGTGACTGGGTAACATGGGGGGGAGAGATGGGCGTGACTGGGTAACATGGGGGGGAGAGATGGGCGTGACTGGGTAACATGGGAGGGAGAGGTGGGCGTGACTGGGTAACATGGGTGGAGAGGTGGGCGTGACTGGGTAACATGGGAGGAGAGGTGGGCGTGACTGGGTAACATGGGAGGAGAGGTGGGCGTGACTGGGTAACATGGGAGGAGAGATGGGCGTGACTGGGTAACATGGGAGGAGAGATGGGCGTGACTGGGTAACATGGGGGGGAGAGATGGGCGTGACTGGGTAACATGGGGGGAGAGGTGGGCGTGACTGGGTAACATGGGGGGAGAGGTGGGCGTGACTGGGTAACATGGCGGGGAGAGGTGGGCGTGACTGGGTAACATGGGAGGGAGAGGTGGGCGTGACTGGGTAACATGGGGGGGAGAGGTGGGCGTGACTGGGTAACATGGGAGGGAGAGGTGGGCGTGACTGGGTAACATGGGAGGGAGAGGTGGGCGTGACTGGGTAACATGGGAGGGAGAGGTGGGCGTGACTAGGTAACATGGGAGGGAGAGGTGGGCGTGACTGGGTAACATGGGGGGAGAGGTGGGCGTGACTGGGTAACATGGGGGGGAGAGATGGGCGTGACTGGGTAACATGGGAGGGAGAGGTGGGCGTGACTGGGTAACATGGGAGGGAGAGGTGGGCGTGACTGGGTAACATGGGGGGGAGAGGTGGGCGTGACTGGGTAACATGGGGGGGAGAGGTGGGCGTGACTGGGTAACATGGGAGGGAGAGGTGGGCGTGACTGGGTAACATGGGGGGGAGAGATGGGCGTGACTGGGTAACATGGGGGGGAGAGGTGGGCGTGACTGGGTAACATGGGGGGGAGAGGTGGGCGTGACTGGGTAACATGGGGGGGAGAGGTGGGCGTGACTGGGTAACATGGGGGGGGAGAGGTGGGCGTGACTGGGTAACATGGGGGGGAGAGGTGGGCGTGACTGGGTAACATGGGAGGGAGAGGTGGGCGTGACTGGGTAACATGGGGGGGAGAGGTGGGCGTGACTGGGTAACATGGGAGGGAGAGGTGGGCGTGACTGGGTAACATGGGAGGGAGAGGTGGGCGTGACTGGGTAACATGGGAGGGAGAGGTGGGCGTGACTGGGTAACATGGGAGGGAGAGGTGGGCGTGACTGGGTAACATGGGAGGGAGAGGTGGGCGTGACTGGGTAACATGGGAGGGAGAGATGGGCGTGACTGGGTAACATGGGGGGGAGAGGTGGGCGTGACTGGGTAACATGGGGGGAGAGGTGGGCGTGACTGGGTAACATGGGAGGAGAGGTGGGCGTGACTGGGTAACATGGGGGGGAGAGATGGGCGTGACTGGGTAACATGGGGGGGAGAGATGGGCGTGACTGGGTAACATGGGGGGGGAGAGATGGGCGTGACTGGGTAACATGGGGGGGGGGAGAGATGGGCGTGACTGGGTAACATGGGTGGAGAGGTGGGCGTGACTGGGTAACATGGGGGGGAGAGATGGGCGTGACTGGGTAACATGGGGGGGAGAGATGGGCGTGACTGGGTAACATGGGGGGGAGAGATGGGCGTGACTGGGTAACATGGGTGGAGAGGTGGGCGTGACTGGGTAACATGGGAGGAGAGGTGGGCGTGACTGGGTAACATGGGAGGAGAGGTGGGCGTGACTGGGTAACATGGGGGGGGAGAGGTGGGTTTGACTGGGTAACATGGGGGGGGAGAGGTGGGCGTGACTGGGTAACATGGGAGGGAGAGGTGGGCGTGACTGGGTAACATGGGGGGAGAGGTGGGCGTGACTGGGTAACATGGGGGGGAGAGATGGGCGTGACTGGGTAACATGGGGGGAGAGATGGGCGTGACTGGGTAACATGGGGGAGAGGTGGGCGCGACTGGGTAACATGGGGGGAGAGGTGGGCGCGACTGGGTAACATGGGGGGGAGAGGTGGGCGTGACTGGGTAACATGGGAGGGAGAGGTGGGCGTGACTGGGTAACATGGCGGGGAGAGGTGGGCGTGACTGGGTAACATGGGAGGGAGAGGTGGGCGTGACTGGGTAACATGGGGGGGAGAGATGGGCGTGACTGGGTAATATGGGGGGAGAGGTGGGCGTGACTGGGTAACATGGGGGGGAGAGATGGGCGTGACTGGGTAACATGGGGGGGAGAGGTGGGCGTGACTGGGTAACATGGGGGGGAGAGGTGGGCGTGACTGGGTAACATGGGGGGAGAGGCGGGCGTGACTGGGTAACATGGGGGGAGAGGTGGGCGTGACTGGGTAACATGGGGGGAGAGGTGGGCGTGACTGGGTAACATGGGGGGGAGAGGTGGGCGTGACTGGGTAACATGGGGGGGAGAGATGGGCGTGACTGGGTAACATGGGGGGGAGAGATGGGCGTGACTGGGTAACATGGGGGGGAGAGATGGGCGTGACTGGGTAACATGGGTGGAGAGGTGGGCGTGACTGGGTAACATGGGGGGGAGAGATGGGCGTGACTGGGTAACATGGGAGGGAGAGGTGGGCGTGACTGGGTAACATGGGGGGGAGAGGTGGGCGTGACTGGGTAACATGGGAGGGAGAGGTGGGCGTGACTGGGTAACATGGGGGGGAGAGGTGCGCGTGACTGGGTAACATGGGAGGGAGAGGTGGGCGTGACTGGGTAACATGGGGGGGAGAGATGGGCGTGACTGGGTAACATGGGGGGAGAGGTGGGCGTGACTGGGTAACATGGGGGGGAGAGATGGGCGTGACTGGGTAACATGGGGGGAGAGGTGGGCGTGACTGGGTAACATGGGGGGGAGAGGTGGGCGTGACTGGGTAACATGGGAGGGAGAGGTGGGCGTGACTGGGTAACATGGGGGGAGAGGTGGGCGTGACTGGGTAACATGGGAGGGAGAGGTGGGCGTGACTGGGTAACATGGGAGGGAGAGGTGGGCGTGACTGGGTAACATGGGAGGGAGAGGTGGGCGTGACTGGGTAACATGGGGGGAGAGGTGGGCTTGACTGGGTAACATGGGGGGGAGAGGTGGGCGTGACTGGGTAACATGGGAGGAGAGGTGGGCGTGACTGGGTAACATGGGGGGAGAGGTGGGCTTGACTGGGTAACATGGGGGGGAGAGGTGGGCGTGACTGGGTAACATGGGAGGAGAGGTGGGCGTGACTGGGTAACATGGGGGGAGAGGTGGGCTTGACTGGGTAACATGGGGGGGAGAGGTGGGCGTGACTGGGTAACATGGGAGGGAGAGGTGGGCGTGACTGGGTAACATGGGGGGGAGAGATGGGCGTGACTGGGTAACATGGGGGGGAGAGATGGGCGTGACTGGGTAACATGGGGGGGAGAGATGGGCGTGACTGGGTAACATGGGGGGGAGAGATGGGCGTAACTGGGTAACATGGGGGGGAGAGGTGGGCGTGACTGGGTAACATGGGAGGAGAGATGGGCGTGACTGGGTAACATGGGGGGGAGAGATGGGCGTGACTGGGTAACATGGGAGGGAGAGATGGGCGTGACTGGGTAACATGGGGGGGAGAGGTGGGCGTGACTGGGTAACATGGGGGGGAGAGGTGGGCGTGACTGGGTAACATGGGAGGAGAGATGGGCGTGACTGGGTAACATGGGGGGGAGAGATGGGCGTGACTGGGTAACATGGGGGGGAGAGATGGGCGTGACTGGGTAACATGGGGGGGAGAGATGGGCGTGACTGGGTAACATGGGGGGGAGAGATGGGCGTGACTGGGTAACATGGGGGGAGAGGTGGGCGTGACTGGGTAACATGGGAGGGAGAGGTGGGCGTGACTGGGTAACATGGGGGGGAGAGATGGGCGTGACTGGGTAACATGGGGGGGAGAGATGGGCGTGACTGGGTAACATGGGGGGGAGAGATGGGAGTGACTGGGTAACATGGGGGGGAGAGATGGGCGTGACTGGGTAACATGGGAGGAGAGGTGGGCGTGACTGGGTAACATGGGAGGAGAGATGGGCGTGACTGGGTAACATGGGGGGGAGAGATGGGCGTGACTGGGTAACATGGGGGGGAGAGATGGGCGTGACTGGGTAACATGGGAGGGAGAGGTGGGCGTGACTGGGTAACATGGGTGGAGAGGTGGGCGTGACTGGGTAACATGGGAGGAGAGGTGGGCGTGACTGGGTAACATGGGAGGAGAGGTGGGCGTGACTGGGTAACATGGGAGGAGAGATGGGCGTGACTGGGTAACATGGGGGGGAGAGATGGGCGTGACTGGGTAACATGGGGGGGAGAGATGGGCGTGACTGGGTAACATGGGGGGGAGAGGTGGGCGTGACTGGGTAACATGGGGGGAGAGGTGGGCGTGACTGGGTAACATGGCGGGGAGAGGTGGGCGTGACTGGGTAACATGGGAGGGAGAGGTGGGCGTGACTGGGTAACATGGGGGGGAGAGGTGGGCGTGACTGGGTAACATGGGAGGGAGAGGTGGGCGTGACTGGGTAACATGGGAGGGAGAGGTGGGCGTGACTGGGTAACATGGGAGGGAGAGGTGGGCGTGACTAGGTAACATGGGAGGGAGAGGTGGGCGTGACTGGGTAACATGGGGGGAGAGGTGGGCGTGACTGGGTAACATGGGGGGGAGAGATGGGCGTGACTGGGTAACATGGGAGGGAGAGGTGGGCGTGACTGGGTAACATGGGAGGGAGAGGTGGGCGTGACTGGGTAACATGGGGGGGAGAGGTGGGCGTGACTGGGTAACATGGGGGGGAGAGGTGGGCGTGACTGGGTAACATGGGAGGGAGAGGTGGGCGTGACTGGGTAACATGGGGGGGAGAGATGGGCGTGACTGGGTAACATGGGGGGGAGAGGTGGGCGTGACTGGGTAACATGGGGGGGAGAGGTGGGCGTGACTGGGTAACATGGGGGGGAGAGGTGGGCGTGACTGGGTAACATGGGGGGGAGAGGTGGGCGTGACTGGGTAACATGGGGGGGAGAGGTGGGCGTGACTGGGTAACATGGGAGGGAGAGGTGGGCGTGACTGGGTAACATGGGGGGGAGAGGTGGGCGTGACTGGGTAACATGGGAGGGAGAGGTGGGCGTGACTGGGTAACATGGGAGGGAGAGGTGGGCGTGACTGGGTAACATGGGAGGGAGAGGTGGGCGTGACTGGGTAACATGGGAGGGAGAGGTGGGCGTGACTGGGTAACATGGGAGGGAGAGATGGGCGTGACTGGGTAACATGGGGGGGAGAGGTGGGCGTGACTGGGTAACATGGGGGGAGAGGTGGGCGTGACTGGGTAACATGGGAGGAGAGGTGGGCGTGACTGGGTAACATGGGGGGGAGAGATGGGCGTGACTGGGTAACATGGGGGGGAGAGATGGGCGTGACTGGGTAACATGGGGGGGGAGAGATGGGCGTGACTGGGTAACATGGGGGGGGGAGAGATGGGCGTGACTGGGTAACATGGGTGGAGAGGTGGGCGTGACTGGGTAACATGGGGGGGAGAGATGGGCGTGACTGGGTAACATGGGGGGGAGAGATGGGCGTGACTGGGTAACATGGGGGGGAGAGATGGGCGTGACTGGGTAACATGGGTGGAGAGGTGGGCGTGACTGGGTAACATGGGAGGAGAGGTGGGCGTGACTGGGTAACATGGGAGGAGAGGTGGGCGTGACTGGGTAACATGGGGGGGGAGAGGTGGGTTTGACTGGGTAACATGGGGGGGGAGAGGTGGGCGTGACTGGGTAACATGGGAGGGAGAGGTGGGCGTGACTGGGTAACATGGGAGGGAGAGGTGGGCGTGACTGGGTAACATGGGAGGGAGAGGTGGGCGTGACTGGGTAACATGGGAGGGAGAGGTGGGCGTGACTGGGTAACATGGGAGGGAGAGGTGGGCGTGACTGGGTAACATGGGGGAGAGGTGGGCGTGACTGGGTAACATGGGGGGAGAGGTGGGTTTGACTGGGTAACATGGGGGGGAGAGGTGGGCGTGACTGGGTAACATGGGAGGGAGAGGTGGGCGTGACTGGGTAACATGGGGGGAGAGGTGGGCGTGACTGGGTAACATGGGAGGGAGAGGTGGGCGTGACTGGGTAACATGGGAGGGAGAGATGGGCGTGACTGGGTAACATGGGGGGAGAGGTGGGCGTGACTGGGTAACATGGGAGGGAGAGGTGGGCGTGACTGGGTAACATGGGAGGGAGAGGTGGGCGTGACTGGGTAACATGGGGGGGAGAGGTGGGCGTGACTGGGTAACATGGGAGGGAGAGGTGGGCGTGACTGGGTAACATGGGGGGGAGAGATGGGCGTGACTGGGTAACATGGGGGGGAGAGGTGGGCGTGACTGGGTAACATGGGGGGGAGAGGTGGGCGTGACTGGGTAACATGGGGGGGAGAGGTGGGCGTGACTGGGTAACATGGGGGGGGAGAGGTGGGCGTGACTGGGTAACATGGGGGGGAGAGGTGGGCGTGACTGGGTAACATGGGAGGGAGAGGTGGGCGTGACTGGGTAACATGGGGGGGAGAGGTGGGCGTGACTGGGTAACATGGGAGGGAGAGGTGGGCGTGACTGGGTAACATGGGAGGGAGAGGTGGGCGTGACTGGGTAACATGGGAGGGAGAGGTGGGCGTGACTGGGTAACATGGGAGGGAGAGGTGGGCGTGACTGGGTAACATGGGAGGGAGAGATGGGCGTGACTGGGTAACATGGGGGGGAGAGGTGGGCGTGACTGGGTAACATGGGGGGAGAGGTGGGCGTGACTGGGTAACATGGGAGGAGAGGTGGGCGTGACTGGGTAACATGGGGGGGAGAGATGGGCGTGACTGGGTAACATGGGGGGGAGAGATGGGCGTGACTGGGTAACATGGGGGGGGAGAGATGGGCGTGACTGGGTAACATGGGGGGGGAGAGATGGGCGTGACTGGGTAACATGGGTGGAGAGGTGGGCGTGACTGGGTAACATGGGGGGGAGAGATGGGCGTGACTGGGTAACATGGGGGGGAGAGATGGGCGTGACTGGGTAACATGGGGGGGAGAGATGGGCGTGACTGGGTAACATGGGTGGAGAGGTGGGCGTGACCGGGTAACATGGGGGGAGAGGTGGGCGTGACTGGGTAACATGGGGGGGAGAGGTGGGCGTGACTGGGTAACATGGGGGGGAGAGGTGGGCGTGACTGGGTAACATGGGAGGGAGAGGTGGGCGTGACTGGGTAACATGGGGGGGAGAGGTGGGCGTGACTGGGTAACATGGGAGGGAGAGGTGGGCGTGACTGGGTAACATGGGGGGGAGAGGTGGGCGTGACTGGGTAACATGGGGGGAGAGGTGGGCGTGACTGGGTAACATGGGGGGAGAGATGGGCGTGACTGGGTAACATGGGGGGGAGAGGTGGGCGTGACTGGGTAACATGGGGGGGAGAGATGGGCGTGACTGGGTAACATGGGTGGAGAGGTGGGCGTGACTGGGTAACATGGGGGGGAGAGATGGGCGTGACTGGGTAACATGGGGGGGAGAGATGGGCGTGACTGGGTAACATGGGGGGGAGAGATGGGCGTGACTGGGTAACATGGGGGGGAGAGATGGGCGTGGCTGGGTAACATGGGTGGAGAGGTGGGCGTGACTGGGTAACATGGGAGGAGAGGTGGGCGTGACTGGGTAACATGGGGGGAGAGGTGGGCGTGACTGGGTAACATGGGAGGAGAGGTGGGCGTGACTGGGTAACATGGGAGGAGAGGTGGGCGTGACTGGGTAACATGGGAGGAGAGGTGGGCGTGACTGGGTAACATGGGGGGGAGAGATGGGCGTGACTGGGTAACATGGGGGGGAGAGATGGGCGTGACTGGGTAACATGGGGGGGAGAGATGGGCGTGACTGGGTAACATGGGGGGGAGAGGTGGGCGTGACTGGGTAACATGGGGGGGAGAGGTGGGCGTGACTGGGTAACATGGGGGGAGAGGTGGGCGTGACTGGGTAACATGGGGGGGAGAGGTGGGCGTGACTGGGTAACATGGGGGGAGAGGTGGGCGTGACTGGGTAACATGGGAGGGAGAGGTGGGCGTGACTGGGTAACATGGGGGGGAGAGATGGGCGTGACTGGGTAACATGGGGGGGAGAGGTGGGCGTGACTGGGTAACATGGGGGGAGAGGTGGGCGTGACTGGGTAACATGGGGGGGAGAGGTGGGCGTGACTGGGTAACATGGGGGGAGAGGTGGGCGTGACTGGGTAACATGGGAGGGAGAGGTGGGCGTGACTGGGTAACATGGGGGGGAGAGGTGGGCGTGACTGGGTAACATGGGGGGGAGAGGTGGGCGTGACTGGGTAACATGGGAGGGAGAGGTGGGCGTGACTGGGTAACATGGGAGGGAGAGGTGGGCGTGACTGGGTAACATGGGAGGGAGAGGTGGGCGTGACTGGGTAACATGGGAGGGAGAGGTGGGCGTGACTGGGTAACATGGGAGGGAGAGGTGGGCGTGACTGGGTAACATGGGAGGGAGAGGTGGGCGTGACTGGGTAACATGGGAGGGAGAGATGGGCGTGACTGGGTAACATGGGGGGAGAGGTGGGCGTGACTGGGTAACATGGGGGGGAGAGGTGGGCGTGACTGGGTAACATGGGAGGGAGAGGTGGGCGTGACTGGGTAACATGGGAGGGAGAGGTGGGCGTGACTGGGTAACATGGGAGGGAGAGGTGGGCGTGACTGGGTAACATGGGAGGGAGAGGTGGGCGTGACTGGGTAACATGGGGGGGAGAGGTGGGCGTGACTGGGTAACATGGGGGGGAGAGGTGGGCGTGACTGGGTAACATGGGGGGGAGAGGTGGGCGTGACTGGGTAACATGGGAGGGAGAGGTGGGCGTGACTGGGTAACATGGGAGGGAGAGGTGGGCGTGACTGGGTAACATGGGAGGGAGAGGTGGGCGTGACTGGGTAACATGGGAGGGAGAGGTGGGCGTGACTGGGTAACATGGGAGGGAGAGGTGGGCGTGACTGGGTAACATGGGAGGGAGAGGTGGGCGTGACTGGGTAACATGGGAGGAGAGATGGGCGTGACTGGGTAACATGGGGGGGAGAGATGGGCGTGACTGGGTAACATGGGAGGGAGAGGTGGGCGTGACTGGGTAACATGGGAGGAGAGATGGGCGTGACTGGGTAACATGGGGGGGAGAGGTGGGCGTGACTGGGTAACATGGGGGGAGAGGTGGGCGTGACTGGGTAACATGGGAGGAGAGGTGGGCGTGACTGGGTAACATGGGAGGAGAGGTGGGCGTGACTGGGTAACATGGGAGGAGAGATGGGCGTGACTGGGTAACATGGGGGGGAGAGATGGGCGTGACTGGGTAACATGGGGGAAGAGATGGGCGTGACTGGGTAACATGGGAGGGAGAGGTGGGCGTGACTGGGTAACATGGGAGGGAGAGGTGGGCGTGACTGGGTAACATGGGAGGGAGAGGTGGGCGTGACTAGGTAACATGGGGGGAGAGGTGGGCGTGACTGGGTAACATGGGGGGGAGAGGTGGGCGTGACTGGGTAACATGGGAGGGTGAGGTGGGCGTGACTAGGTAACATGGGGGGAGAGGTGGGCGTGACTGGGTAACATGGGGGGAGAGGTGGGCGTGACTGGGTAACATGGCGGGGAGAGGTGGGCGTGACTGGGTAACATGGGAGGGAGAGGTGGGCGTGACTGGGTAACATGGGAGGGATAGGTGGGCGTGACTGGGTAACATGGGAGGGAGAGGTGGGCGTGACTAGGTAACATGGGAGGGAGAGGTGGGCGTGACTGGGTAACATGGGGGGAGAGGTGGGCGTGACTGGGTAACATGGGGGGGAGAGATGGGCGTGACTGGGTAACATGGGAGGGAGAGGTGGGCGTGACTGGGTAACATGGGAGGGAGAGGTGGGCGTGACTGGGTAACATGGGAGGGAGAGGTGGGCGTGACTGGGTAACATGGGAGGGAGAGGTGGGCGTGACTGGGTAACATGGGAGGGAGAGGTGGGCGTGACTGGGTAACATGGGGGGGAGAGGTGGGCGTGACTGGGTAACATGGGGGGGAGAGGTGGGCGTGACTGGGTAACATGGGGGGGAGAGGTGGGCGTGACTGGGTAACATGGGAGGGAGAGGTGGGCGTGACTGGGTAACATGGGGGGAGAGGTGGGCGTGACTGGGTAACATGGGAGGGAGAGGTGGGCGTGACTGGGTAACATGGGAGGGAGAGGTGGGCGTGACTGGGTAACATGGGAGGGAGAGGTGGGCGTGACTGGGTAACATGGGGGGAGAGGTGGGCTTGACTGGGTAACATGGGGGGGAGAGGTGGGCGTGACTGGGTAACATGGGAGGGAGAGGTGGGCGTGACTGGGTAACAAGGGGGGGGAGAGATGGGCGTGACCGGGTAACATGGGGGGGGAGAGGTGGGCGTGACTGGGTAACATGGGGGGAGAGGTGGGCGTGACTGGGTAACATGGGGGGGAGAGATGGGCGTGACTGGGTAACATGGGGGGGAGAGATGGGCGTGACTGGGTAACATGGGGAGGAGAGGTGGGCGTGACTGGGTAACATGGGAGGGAGAGGTGGGCGTGACTGGGTAACATGGGGGGGAGAGATGGGCGTGACTGGGTAACATGGGGGGGAGAGATGGGCGTGACTGGGTAACATGGGGGGGAGAGATGGGCGTAACTGGGTAACATGGGGGGGAGAGGTGGGCGTGACCTGGGTAACATGGGGGGGAGAGGTGGGCGTGACTGGGTAACATGGGAGGAGAGATGGGCGTGACTGGGTAACATGGGGGGGAGAGATGGGCGTGACTGGGTAACATGGGAGGGAGAGGTGGGCGTGACTGGGTAACATGGGAGGAGAGATGGGCGTGACTGGGTAACATGGGGGGGAGAGGTGGGCGTGACTGGGTAACATGGGGGGGAGAGGTGGGCGTGACTGGGTAACATGGGAGGAGAGATGGGCGTGACTGGGTAACATGGGGGGGAGAGATGGGCGTGACTGGGTAACATGGGGGGGAGAGATGGGCGTGACTGGGTAACATGGGGGGAGAGATGGGCGTGACTGGGTAACATGGGGGGGAGAGATGGGCGTGACTGGGTAACATGGGGGGAGAGGTGGGCGTGACTGGGTAACATGGAGGGGAGAGGTGGGCGTGACTGGGTAACATGGGGAGGGAGAGGTGGGCGTGACTGGGTAACATGGGGGGGAGAGATGGGCGTGACTGGGTAACATGGGGGGGAGAGATGGGCGTGACTGGGTAACATGGGTGGAGAGGTGGGCGTGACTGGGTAACATGGGGGGAGAGGTGGGCGTGACTGGGTAACATGGGAGGAGAGGTGGGCGTGACTGGGTAACATGGGAGGAGAGGTGGGCGTGACTGGGTAACATGGGAGGAGAGATGGGCGTGACTGGGTAACATGGGGGGGAGAGATGGGCGTGACTGGGTAACATGGGGGGAGAGATGGGCGTGACTGGGTAACATGGGAGGGAGAGGTGGGCGTGACTGGGTAACATGGGAGGGAGAGGTGGGCGTGACTAGGTAACATGGGGGGAGAGGTGGGCGTGACTGGGTAACATGGGGGGAGAGGTGGGCGTGACTGGGTAACATGGGAGGGAGAGGTGGGCGTGACTAGGTAACATGGGGGGAGAGGTGGGCGTGACTGGGTAACATGGGAGGGAGAGGTGGGCGTGACTGGGTAACATGGGAGGGAGAGGTGGGCGTGACTAGGTAACATGGGAGGGAGAGGTGGGCGTGACTGGGTAACATGGGGGGAGAGGTGGGCGTGACTGGGTAACATGGGGGGAGAGATGGGCGTGACTGGGTAACATGGGAGGGAGAGGTGGGCGTGACTGGGTAACATGGGAGGGAGAGGTGGGCGTGACTGGGTAACATGGGGGGAGAGGTGGGCGTGACTGGGTAACATGGGGGGGAGAGGTGGGCGTGACTGGGTAACATGGGGGGGAGAGGTGGGCGTGACTGGGTAACATGGGGGGGAGAGGTGGGCGTGACTGGGTAACATGGGGGGGAGAGATGGGCGTGACTGGGTAACATGGGGGGGAGAGGTGGGCGTGACTGGGTAACATGGGGAGGAGAGGTGGGCGTGACTGGGTAACATGGGAGGGAGAGGTGGGCGTGACTGGGTAACATGGGGGGGAGAGATGGGCGTGACTGGGTAACATGGGGGGGAGAGATGGGCGTGACTGGGTAACATGGGGGGAGAGATGGGCGTGACTGGGTAACATGGGGGGGAGAGGTGGGCGTGACTGGGTAACATGGGAGGAGAGATGGGCGTGACTGGGTAACATGGGGGGGAGAGATGGGCGTGACTGGGTAACATGGGAGGGAGAGGTGGGCGTGACTGGGTAACATGGGAGGAGAGATGGGCGTGACTGGGTAACATGGGGGGGAGAGGTGGGCGTGACTGGGTAACATGGGGGGGAGAGGTGGGCGTGACTGGGTAACATGGGGGGGAGAGGTGGGCGTGACTGGGTAACATGGGAGGAGAGATGGGCGTGACTGGGTAACATGGGGGGGAGAGATGGGCGTGACTGGGTAACATGGGGGGGAGAGATGGGCGTGACTGGGTAACATGGGGGGGAGAGATGGGCGTGACTGGGTAACATGGGGGGGAGAGATGGGCGTGACTGGGTAACATGGGGGGAGAGGTGGGCGTGACTGGGTAACATGGGGGGGAGAGGTGGGCGTGACTGGGTAACATGGGGGGGAGAGATGGGCGTGACTGGGTAACATGGGGGGGAGAGATGGGCGTGACTGGGTAACATGGGGTGGAGAGGTGGGCGTGACTGGGTAACATGGGAGGAGAGGTGGGCGTGACTGGGTAACATGGGAGGAGAGATGGGCGTGACTGGGTAACATGGGGGGGAGAGATGGGCGTGACTGGGTAACATGGGGGGAGAGATGGGCGTGACTGGGTAACATGGGAGGGAGAGGTGGGCGTGACTGGGTAACATGGGAGGGAGAGGTGGGCGTGACTAGGTAACATGGGGGGAGAGGTGGGCGTGACTGGGTAACATGGGGGGAGAGGTGGGCGTGACTGGGTAACATGGGAGGGTGAGGTGGGCGTGACTAGGTAACATGGGAGGGAGAGGTGGGCGTGACTGGGTAACATGGGGGGAGAGGTGGGCGTGACTGGGTAACATGGCGGGGAGAGGTGGGCGTGACTGGGTAACATGGGAGGGAGAGGTGGGCGTGACTGGGTAACATGGGAGGGATAGGTGGGCGTGACTGGGTAACATGGGAGGGAGAGGTGGGCGTGACTAGGTAACATGGGAGGGAGAGGTGGGCGTGACTGGGTAACATGGGGGGAGAGGTGGGCGTGACTGGGTAACATGGGGGGGAGAGATGGGCGTGACTGGGTAACATGGGAGGGAGAGGTGGGCGTGACTGGGTAACATGGGAGGGAGAGGTGGGCGTGACTGGGTAACATGGGAGGGAGAGGTGGGCGTGACTGGGTAACATGGGAGGGAGAGGTGGGCGTGACTGGGTAACATGGGAGGGAGAGGTGGGCGTGACTGGGTAACATGGGGGGGAGAGGTGGGCGTGACTGGGTAACATGGGGGGGAGAGGTGGGCGTGACTGGGTAACATGGGGGGGAGAGGTGGGCGTGACTGGGTAACATGGGAGGGAGAGGTGGGCGTGACTGGGTAACATGGGGGGAGAGGTGGGCGTGACTGGGTAACATGGGAGGGAGAGGTGGGCGTGACTGGGTAACATGGGAGGGAGAGGTGGGCGTGACTGGGTAACATGGGAGGGAGAGGTGGGCGTGACTGGGTAACATGGGGGGAGAGGTGGGCTTGACTGGGTAACATGGGGGGGAGAGGTGGGCGTGACTGGGTAACATGGGAGGGAGAGGTGGGCGTGACTGGGTAACAAGGGGGGGGAGAGATGGGCGTGACCGGGTAACATGGGGGGGGAGAGGTGGGCGTGACTGGGTAACATGGGGGGAGAGGTGGGCGTGACTGGGTAACATGGGGGGGAGAGATGGGCGTGACTGGGTAACATGGGGGGGAGAGATGGGCGTGACTGGGTAACATGGGGAGGAGAGGTGGGCGTGACTGGGTAACATGGGAGGGAGAGGTGGGCGTGACTGGGTAACATGGGGGGGAGAGATGGGCGTGACTGGGTAACATGGGGGGGAGAGATGGGCGTGACTGGGTAACATGGGGGGGAGAGATGGGCGTAACTGGGTAACATGGGGGGGAGAGGTGGGCGTGACTGGGTAACATGGGAGGAGAGATGGGCGTGACTGGGTAACATGGGGGGGAGAGGTGGGCGTGACTGGGTAACATGGGGGGGAGAGGTGGGCGTGACTGGGTAACATGGGAGGAGAGATGGGCGTGACTGGGTAACATGGGGGGGAGAGATGGGCGTGACTGGGTAACATGGGGGGGAGAGATGGGCGTGACTGGGTAACATGGGGGGAGAGATGGGCGTGACTGGGTAACATGGGGGGGAGAGATGGGCGTGACTGGGTAACATGGGGGGAGAGGTGGGCGTGACTGGGTAACATGGAGGGGAGAGGTGGGCGTGACTGGGTAACATGGGAGGGAGAGGTGGGCGTGACTGGGTAACATGGGGGGGAGAGATGGGCGTGACTGGGTAACATGGGGGGGAGAGATGGGCGTGACTGGGTAACATGGGTGGAGAGGTGGGCGTGACTGGGTAACATGGGGGGAGAGGTGGGCGTGACTGGGTAACATGGGAGGGAGAGGTGGGCGTGACTGGGTAACATGGGAGGAGAGGTGGGCGTGACTGGGTAACATGGGAGGAGAGATGGGCGTGACTGGGTAACATGGGGGGGAGAGATGGGCGTGACTGGGTAACATGGGGGGAGAGATGGGCGTGACTGGGTAACATGGGAGGGAGAGGTGGGCGTGACTGGGTAACATGGGAGGGAGAGGTGGGCGTGACTAGGTAACATGGGGGGAGAGGTGGGCGTGACTGGGTAACATGGGGGGAGAGGTGGGCGTGACTGGGTAACATGGGAGGGAGAGGTGGGCGTGACTAGGTAACATGGGGGGAGAGGTGGGCGTGACTGGGTAACATGGGAGGGAGAGGTGGGCGTGACTGGGTAACATGGGAGGGAGAGGTGGGCGTGACTAGGTAACATGGGAGGGAGAGGTGGGCGTGACTGGGTAACATGGGGGGAGAGGTGGGCGTGACTGGGTAACATGGGGGGAGAGATGGGCGTGACTGGGTAACATGGGAGGGAGAGGTGGGCGTGACTGGGTAACATGGGAGGGAGAGGTGGGCGTGACTGGGTAACATGGGGGGAGAGGTGGGCGTGACTGGGTAACATGGGGGGGAGAGGTGGGCGTGACTGGGTAACATGGGGGGGAGAGGTGGGCGTGACTGGGTAACATGGGGGGGAGAGGTGGGCGTGACTGGGTAACATGGGGGGGAGAGGTGGGCGTGACTGGGTAACATGGGGGGGAGAGGTGGGCGTGACTGGGTAACATGGGGGGAGAGGTGGGCGTGACTGGGTAACATGGGGGGGAGAGGTGGGCGTGACTGGGTAACATGGGGGGGAGAGGTGGGCGTGACTGGGTAACATGGGGGGGAGAGGTGGGCGTGACTGGGTAACATGGGGGGGAGAGGTGGGCGTGACTGGGTAACATGGGGGGGAGAGGTGGGCGTGACTGGGTAACATGGGAGGGAGAGGTGGGCGTGACTGGGTAACATGGGGGGGAGAGGTGGGCGTGACTGGGTAACATGGGGGGAGAGGTGGGCGTGACTGGGTAACATGGGAGGGAGAGATGGGCGTGACTGGGTAACATGGGGGGGAGAGGTGGGCGTGACTGGGTAACATGGGGGGGAGAGGTGGGCGTGACTGGGTAACATGGGGGGAGAGATGGGCGTGACTGGGTAACATGGGGGGGAGAGATGGGCGTGACTGGGTAACATGGAGGAGAGGTGGGCGTGACTGGGTAACATGGGGGGGAGAGATGGGCGTGACTGGGTAACATGGGGGGGAGAGATGGGCGTGACTGGGTAACATGGGGGGAGGAGAGGGCGTGACTGGGTAACATGGGAGGGAGAGATGGGCGTGACTGGGTAACATGGGGGGGGAGAGATGGGCGTGACTGGGTAACATGGGGGGGAGAGGATGGGCGTGACTGGGTAACATGGGGGGGAGAGATGGGCGTGACTGGGTAACATGGGGGGGAGAGGTGGGCGTGACTGGGTAACATGGGAGGAGAGGTGGGCGTGACTGGGTAACATGGGGGGGAGAGATGGGCGTGACTGGGTAACATGGGGGGGAGAGGATGGGCGTGACTGGGTAACATGGGGGGGAGAGATGGGCGTGACTGGGTAACATGGGGGGGAGAGATGGGCGTGACTGGGTAACATGGGGGGGAGAGGTGGGCGTGACTGGGTAACATGGGGGGGAGAGGTGGGCGTGACTGGGTAACATGGGGGGGAGAGGTGGGCGTGACTGGGTAACATGGGGGAGAGGTGGGCGTGACTGGGTAACATGGGGGGGAGAGGTGGGCGTGACTGGGTAACATGGGAGGGAGAGGTGGGCGTGACTGGGTAACATGGGAGGGAGAGGTGGGCGTGACTGGGTAACATGGGGGGGAGAGGTGGGCGTGACTGGGTAACATGGGAGGGAGAGGTGGGCGTGACTGGGTAACATGGGAGGGAGAGGTGGGCGTGACTGGGTAACATGGGGGGAGAGGTGGGCGTGACTGGGTAACATGGGGGGGAGAGGTGGGCGTGACTGGGTACATGGGAGGGAGAGGTGGGCGTGACTGGGTAACATGGGGGGAGAGGTGGGCGTGACTGGGTAACATGGGAGGGAGAGGTGGGCGTGACTGGGGTAACATGGGGGGAGAGGTGGGCGTGACTGGGTAACATGGGAGGGAGAGGTGGGCGTGACTGGGTAACATGGGAGGGAGAGGTGGGCGTGACTGGGTAACATGGGGGGAGAGGTGGGCGTGACTGGGTAACATGGGAGGGAGAGGTGGGCGTGACTGGGTAACATGGGGGGAGAGGTGGGACGTGACTGGGTAACATGGGGGGGAGAGGTGGGCGTGACTGGGTAACATGGGGGGGAGAGGTGGGCGTGACTGGGTAACATGGGAGGGAGAGGTGGCGTGACTGGGTAACATGGGGGGGAGAGATGGGCGTGACTGGGTAACATGGGGGGAGAGATGGGCGTGACTGGGTAACATGGGAGGGAGAGGTGGGCGTGACCTGGGTAACATGGGAGGGAGAGGTGGGCGTGACTGGGTAACATGGGGGGGAGAGGTGGGCGTGACTGGGTAACATGGGAGGGAGAGGTGGGCGTGACTGGGTAACATGGGAGGAGAGGTGGGCGTGACTGGGTAACATGGGGGGGAGAGGTGGGCGTGACTGGGTAACATGGGGGGAGAGGTGGGCGTGACTGGGTAACATGGAGGGAGAGATGGGCGTGACTGGGTAACATGGGGGGGAGAGGTGGGCGTGACTGGGTAACATGGGGGGGAGAGGTGGGCGTGACTGGGTAACATGGGGGGGAGAGATGGGCGTGACTGGGTAACATGGGGGGGAGAGATGGGCGTGACTGGGTAACATGGGAGGGAGAGGTGGGCGTGACTGGGTAACATGGGGGGGAGAGATGGGCGTGACTGGGTAACATGGGGGGGAGAGATGGGCGTGACTGGGTAACATGGGGGGGGAGAGATGGGCGTGACTGGGTAACATGGGGGGGAGAGATGGGCGTGACTGGGTAACATGGGGGGGAGAGAGTGGGCGTGACTGGGTAACATGGGGGGGAGAGATGGGCGTGACTGGGTAACATGGGGGGAGAGGTGGGCGTGACTGGGTAACATGGAGGAGAGGTGGGCGTGACTGGGTAACATGGGGGGGAGAGATGGGCGTGACTGGGTAACATGGGGGGAGAGATGGGCGTGACTGGGTACATGGGGGGGAGAGATGGGCGTGACTGGGTAACATGGGGGGGAGAGATGGGCGTGACTGGGTAACATGGGGGGGAGGTGGGCGTGACTGGGTAACATGGGGGGGAGAGGTGGGCGTGACTGGGTAACATGGGGGGAGAGGTGGGCGTGACTGGGTAACATGGGGGAGAGGTGGGCGTGACTGGGTAACATGGGGGGAGAGGTGGGCGTGACTGGGTAACATGGGAGGGAGAGGTGGGCGTGACTGGGTAACATGGGAGGGAGAGGTGGGCGTGACTGGTAACATGGGGGGGAGAGGTGGGCGTGACTGGGTAACATGGGAGGGAGAGGTGGGCGTGACTGGGTAACATGGGAGGGAGAGGTGGGCGTGACTGGGTAACATGGGGGGGAGAGGTGGGCGTGACTGGGTAACATGGGGGGAGAGGTGGGCGTGACTGGGTAACATGGGGGGAGAGGTGGGCGTGACTGGTACATGGGAGGGAGAGGTGGGCGTGACTGGGTAACATGGGAGGGGAGAGGTGGCGTGACCTGGGTAACATGGGGGGGAGAGGTGGCGTGACTGGGTAACATGGGGGGAGAGGTGGGCGTGACTGGGTAACATGGGAGGGAGAGGTGGGCGTGACTGGGTAACATGGGGGAGGTGGCGTGACTGGGTAACATGGGGGGAGAGGTGGGCGTGACTGGGTAACATGGGGGGAGAGGTGGGCGTGACTGGGTAACATGGGGGGGAGAGGTGGGCGTGACTGGGTAACATGGGGGGAGAGGTGGGCGTGACTGGGTAACATGGGAGGGAGAGGTGGGCGTGACTGGGTAACATGGGGGGGAGAGGTGGGCGTGACTGGTAACATGGGGGAGAGGTGGGCGTGACTGGGTAACATGGGGGGGAGAGGTGGGCGTGACTGGGTAACATGGAGGGAGAGGTGGGCGTGACTGGGTAACATGGGGGAGAGGTGGGCGTGACTGGGTAACATGGGGGGGAGAGGTGGGCGTGACTGGGTAACATGGGGGAGAGGTGGGCGTGACTGGGTAACATGGGAGGGAGAGGTGGCGTGACTGGGTAACATGGGGGGGAGAGGTGGGCGTGACTGGGTAACATGGGGGGAGAGGTGGGCGTGACTGGGTAACATGGGAGGGAGAGGTGGGCGTGACTGGGTAACATGGGAGGGAGAGGTGGGCGTGACTGGGTAACATGGGGGGAGAGGTGGGCGTGACTGGGTAACATGGGAGGGAGAGGTGGGCGTGACTGGGTAACATGGGAGGGAGAGGTGGGCGTGACTGGGTAACATGGGGGGGAGAGGTGGGCGTGACTGGGTAACATGGGGGGGAGAGGTGGGCGTGACTGGGTAACATGGGGGGGAGAGGTGGGCGTGACTGGGTAACATGGGAGGGAGAGGTGGGCGTGACTGGGTAACATGGGGGGAGAGGTGGGCGTGACTGGGTAACATGGGGGAGAGGTGGCGTGACTGGGTAACATGGGGAGGGAGAGGTGGGCGTGACTGGGTAACATGGGAGGGAGAGGTGGGCGTGACTGGGTAACATGGGAGGGAGAGGTGGGCGTGACTGGGTAACATGGGGGGAGAGGTGGGCGTGACTGGGTAACATGGGGGGGAGAGGTGGGCGTGACTGGGTAACATGGGAGGGAGAGGTGGGCGTGACTGGGTAACATGGGGGGGAGAGGTGGGCGTGACTGGGTAACATGGGGGGGAGAGATGGGCGTGACTGGGTAACATGGGAGGGAGAGGTGGGCGTGACTGGGTAACATGGGAGGGAGAGGTGGGCGTGACTGGGTAACATGGGAGGGGAGAGGTGGGCGTGACTGGGTAACATGGGGGGAGAGGATGGCGTGACTGGGTAACATGGGAGGGAGGAGAGGTGGGCGTGACTGGGTAACATGAGGGAGAGGTGGGCGTGACTGGGTAACATGGGGGGGAGAGGGTGGGCGTGACTGGGTAACATGGGGGGAGAGTGGGCGTGACTGGGTAACATGGGGGGAGAGGTGGGCGTGACTGGGTAACATGGGGGGAGAGGTGGGCGTGACTGGGGTAACATGGGGGGGAGAGATGGGCGTGACTGGGTAACATGGGAGGGGAGAGGTGGGCGTGACTGGGTAACATGGGGGGAGAGGTGGGCGTGACTGGGTAACATGGGAGGGAGAGGTGGGCGTGACTGGGTAACATGGGGGGAGAGGTGGGCGGTGACTGGGTAACATGGGGGGAGAGGTGGCGTGACTGGGTACATGGGGGAGAGGTGGGCGTGACTGGGTAACATGGGGGGGAGAGGTGGGCGTGACTGGGTAACATGGGAGGGAGAGTGGCGTGACTGGGTAACATGGGGGGAGAGGTGGGCGTGACTGGGTAACATGGGGGGAGAGGTGGGCGTGACTGGGTAACATGGGGGGAGAGGTGGGCGTGACTGGGTAACATGGGGGGGAGAGGTGGGCGTGACTGGGTAACATGGGGGAGAGGTGGGCGTGACTGGGTAACATGGGGGAGAGCGTGGGCGTGACTGGGTAACATGGGAGGGAGAGGTGGGCGTGACTGGGTAACATGGGGGGGAGAGGTGGGCGTGACTGGGTAACATGGGGGGGAGAGGTGGGCGTGACTGGGTAACATGGGGGGAGAGGTGGGCGTGACTGGGTAACATGGGGGGGAGAGGGTGGGCGTGACTGGGTAACATGGGAGGAGAGGTGGGCGTGACTGGGTAACATGGGGGGGAGGATGTGGGCGTGACTGGGTAACATGGGGGGAGAGGTGGGCGTGACTGGGTAACATGG